>NW_017729033.1:96537040-96537321 GCF_001723915.1 Gavialis gangeticus | reverse complement strand
TGGGATGCAGCCCCCAAGAAATGAGAGAAGCTAAAAGTGTGGCAGGATGTCAGTGAGAATTTAAAGAGTTAGAAATTAGAAAGACAAAAGGTTAAGCAGAGAGGGGACCTGCCTTACAAAATATGCCACAGCATATTAACCCATGCACAGCACTGTGCTATGGCAACTTACAAAACACCTTTCATAGATGAGCTTACGAACTTCACTTCATAAATCTACTGGATACAAAAAATCATGGACTCAATATAGACATCGGTTTCATGACACATTACAACCTGCCT
>NW_017729033.1:96513851-96536606 GCF_001723915.1 Gavialis gangeticus | reverse complement strand
TGAGTACAGGGATTCTCAAATGGTTTCCTAGTATCATTTTTCATCTTCATAGAGAGATTGCCTGTTAGGTCCCCCTTCTTTCCCATTAGAAATGAATTAATATTTCTGTAGTAAACATAGCAATTGCTTACATAGAAAATGATGGGATGGTGCATTTTTAGGTTCTTTTAATTTACTGTAGCATGTAGAAACAAATGGCATGTCTACATGACCAGCTGCAGTGCCAAGCACGGGTACCCTAGCTAGCTCAAGTGCAGATACTGCATAACTGCTGGGTCTTTGGTTGTAGCTGTGTTGGTCTAAGGACATAGGCAGGAAAGGTTCTTTGAGCAGAAGTAATATCTTTTATTAAACCAGCTGAGTAGTTGGAAAAAAGTTCTTAGCAAGCTTTCAGGTGCAGTCACCCTTCTTCAGGCATAGGGAATCTCTGCTGTTCTGAGAATTCAAGAAATGAGAGAAGCTAAAAGTGTGGCAGGATGTCAGTGAGAATTTAAAGAGTTAGAAATTAGAAAGACAAAAGGTTAAGCAGAGAGGGGACCTGCCTTACAAAATATGCCACAGCATATTAACCCATGCACAGCACTGTGCTATGGCAACTTACAAAACACCTTTCATAGATGAGCTTACGAACTTCACTTCATAAATCTACTGGATACAAAAAATCATGGACTCAATATAGACATCGGTTTCATGACACATTACAACCTGCCTGACATCTGATTGAACAGGTACCTGCCTGAGCTGACCTTTTATGTTTTTCTTCCCCCCCACCTTTTCTCCCCTTCCTTCCCCCACTATTCTGCCCTTTGTCTCCCTGATTTCCTACTATTTCCTTCTTCATTGAGAGCCTCTTCCTTATCCTGTATTATTATTTCTGTATGTTTCTCTTGGCTTCCCCCACGCCCTGGTTTCTTCTTCCTCCCCCCCCGCTCTACCTTTTGTTTCTCCTTTTTACCTATTTATATTTTCACTACATCCTCTCACACTTTGAGTTTCTCTCATCCAAGTTTTCCTGATCTCCAGCTATTTTCTTTTTCACTGACAGCTTTTCTACATTGTATTCTGTCACTGTAATGTCTCCCTTTAGCCTTTCCCCCCCGCTCTCTTGCCCCTCCCCTTTCTGCTTTACCTTTTGTCTTTCTAATTTCTACCTATTTACATTCTCACAAACCTCCTGCCATATTTTTAGCTTCTCTCATTTCTTGGAATCTCAGAACAGCAGAGATTCCCTATGCCTGAAGAGGTCCGAAAGCTTGCTAAGAACTTTTTTCCAATAACTCAGTTGGTTTAATAAAAGATATCACATCTACTCAAACTGATACTGCATAGCTGCTTTAGCAAAGTATGGTGGATGGGCTTATTAGCTCTAGTGAGAAGCACAGCATATTAAACCATGCACAGCACTGTGCTATGGCAGCTATTCTGCATCTAGCACTTGACCTAACTTGTTCAGAACTAGCTTTGAGTATCTGTGAATGGCACTGCATTCTGTCATGCAGACCTATCAAAGAGGAGAGCTAACTATTACAAACTACAGTACTTTTCAGGAGGCGTATCTACACAAGACGCAATGTTGCCATAGTGGTGAGCTACGGTGACATAGCTCATTGCTACAGCAATATAGCATCGGCAGGCACTAACCATGATGCCACCACTACTGCACAGTAGCAATGAGCTATTGCACAGCAGCTTGTTGCTACTGCGCAGTAAGGTTGAAAACAACCCATGTGCCGCTGGGACTGTGCAGTACCAGCAGGTACTGTGCAGTCATTTAGTACTTGCTAAAACAAGTGTGAAATGATTGCACAGTACCAAAATGCACACTCAGGGGCAGGTATTCATGCACCTAGGGTGCAAATAGTCTGCAGACTTCAATTTGAGAACCACCAGAATAGTTCCTTTTAATGAACTAACATCTGCTTAAACTAGTCCGTAGGGATAATCATTTTCATTTTGAAAGAGCCCCTCCAGTTGTATTGCTAGTTCAGTTCTTTATTAGTCTAATTGCAGACACTTGATATATGATGCTTGGTACTTAGCTGTACTACTCACCTCTCTAATGACAAAAACCCACTAATGGATAAATAAGTATTGTGTTATAGTTCATTTTCATCTGCATTGTTTTGTTTTTGTGCATCTGAACTGCAGATCAAATCACTGTTTATGACTATCATTTGTGTAGCTTTGTTGCTTTCTGAAATGTCATACAGGGGATTGGTGCATGCCTAATTAAAGACGCCTGCTTTAAAGATGTAATTATTTTGTTTGAAGATAGCCGAAGCTTTGTTACAGTCGTTCATTTACTAACTAGTGTTGTGGTAAATTTTGAAAAGCAATTTATTTGTAACCTAAAAAAATTACTAGAAATTATTGCCTTATGGCTTGATTAGCCAGCATCCTTCTGGACCATCCTTCAAAATGAAAGGTAAGGCCTTACACAATGTTAATTTAGTGATTAAAAATAGTGTAAGGGAATACAGCATTTTAAATGTAGTTTCATACACAGCTATTTATATGGATACTAATGGTTGCATGTGTCATGTTCTACAGCCCCTATCCTTACTTATGCACATTTTTAAACATGCTGAGCCAGAGCCTCAGGTTGTGTAAAAGGCTATAGCTACATTTAAGTTAAAGAAACTGCCTCAGTATACACTAAGGGAAGTTTTGGCTCTTTACACGGCTTGTGTTTCCCAACAATGGTTGGTTGTTTTTAAATACTCCACAGTGTTAAGGAATTCTTAAACCATTCTGGGCATATCTGTGCCATCCAAGCATTTTGTTGCTGTGAGGAACTTCACAGCTTTGCACATACTATACCCCAAAATGGATGACTGTCCTTTCATAGCAGTTTTCAGCATAAGCCAATACATTCATGTTCTTGGGAGGGTTCATTAGCATGTACCGAAGAATGGTAGATCTTTTAATAGTGTAGACATGCCATTTTCATCTTGAGGACTGTCTGTTACTAAAGCTAGACAAAATCTTTAAAATAAAAGCACATTTCTCTTATGCAACTATAGTTTCCACCACCTTAATTGACAACAGATAACTTTATTTCACCATCCTTTGTTGTATACTTATGCTGGGTTCTTCCCTTCCCCATCAGCAAATTTAGTTCAACTGCAAAATCTTCTTACAAAACCCACATATTCATCTACTCCTGAAAAGAGTTATTTTCTATGTAAAATTTTAATCCTGGAGTTCACAGAGTTTAATAGGAGATTTTAGGACTCTAAGACTGGAGCCTAAATATTGATATATGCTAGGAAGTTATAAAGGCAGTAAAGCAGCAAAACTTCAATTCAGTTTGAAATCACATCTTGTAAAAATGCTTGATTATTTGAGCAACTTTTTCATATCTAGAGTAGTATTAAGCTTGTATATTATGGTCCATGTTCTGATTTCAGGTGAGCTGGTGTAAATTCAGAATAACTCTAGTGACCTGCAAGGATTTACTCAATTTTTTATGCCAGTGTAAATGAGATCCAAGACTGGCCCTAAATATTTGCAGATTTGTAGCATGCAAACTGCAGGGCATATTTAGAGATTGATCCTAAATGAACTTGGATTACTTCCCTGTCATGTTCCAACCAGCATAATTACATTACCTTAATGGATTTTCCCTACTCATTAGCAACACAAAGGGGGGAAATATAAAATGAGGCATGAGCTGAGCTGGCTCAATTATGTTAATGCATAAGGGTCATGGCTCAGTTCTGGTAAAGGCACAGGAGGATACTGCTCAGTTTTATGGTCCCTCATATGAAACCACATTTTTTGAATACGCAAATACAGTCTAATTGAAAATTAATGACTAAGGGCCATGTTTGTGTGGTAAACTTCCTCAAGAGCAAGGATGCACAGAGACACTGAGCTGACTGGGGATATTGTTTATAATGGACTCAGAGGTTTGAATGATAGTGTGTCAGAATTGTATTTGTTACTCAGTGACTAAGTTATCTTTGCATTTCAGTTGGTTCAGATAATTCCAGACTGTACTGAGCTTTTGACTTGGCAGATCTGCATACAATTCATGCATTTAGCAGAGACCTCAATTTGCCTGTAAATTCACTGTTTCAATTTTAACTACAATTTTCAGAGCCTTCGGTTCACACTCAAAAACTGTTCCCTTTTCTTGATTAGGAGGACAGTGTGATTTCACAAGTTATTTCTGATTTGTTAGCACAAGCTGTAGTTCATCATGGGATAAAGCAGAATGTTTCTAGAATGGCAGATATTTTACCTGTGTATAAATGTGAAGAATTTTTAGGTACTGAAAACTATGCATAAACTGAAAATTGAGGTTTTTAAGTATAAGCCACTATTTGATGGCTGGTAGTGGTTTGAGGCAACATCACAGACTGCATATGTAATGCCCACCTGTAATTATGTGTACCAGAATCTGGTTTCTTACAGGTCTGCCTAATCTACCTGATCATGAAATCCATAATCCATGCAAGTTCAGCAGTAATATTTGTCAGCTGCAGGTAAACTTCTTGAAGTGTAGATGAGACTACTGCAGTAGCAGTTTATTTATGCATTTCACCAAACAATATAGAAAAATGAACAGTAAAAATTGTATATAATAAAATAATGACATTTATGTAATCTATAATGTTTGCTCAAAGCATGCAGTAAAAGTATCCATCCTGACAATTTAAATTAAAACAGAATGCAGTATGAGATGATGTAAAAAGATAAGACGAAGCAGGAGAATTCCATTTGATTCTGGCAATTCTTCTTTGCACATATAATGCAAATACACCTAAGGAATGTAGAACAGGCTTCCTTTCAATTGTTGGAGAGAAGCCAGATTTTTTAAATTCATTAATCTAGTATTTAAAATTCTCCATTAATGAAGAGATTCATTTTCATCTTATTTCTTCAAAGACAGGGTGGCTATATGTCCTGGTTTTGACTGGGTCATTCCAGGATTTTGTAGCCCAGTCCTGGCTCGTTGGTCAAAAGTCCTGGGCTAGAGTTCGGCCAGGAGGCAGGGCAGCATGGTGCACCAGGCAGGAGCAAGGGCATATCAAGTGCGGGAGGGGTGGCACCAGCTCCAGTCAACCTGCCTTGTTCCCAGGTCAGTGACTCTCAGTACATTTCCCAGGCCATCTGCCTTGGGGGAGAGGGCCTCTACCCCCTTCCCTGCTTCCCACCACCAAATACTCATTGGTTGTGTTTTTAACTAAAGTTTCAACTTGGCTGGCACATTACTCTCATGTGTGTGGGATTCTTTTCCATTTTGGAGACCACACAGTCCAAATGCAGCCTTCTGAGCATACTCAAACAGAAAGCACAGGGTGAGTTGTGCTAAACTAGGGGTGCTCAACCTCTGGCCTGTAGACCATGACAATTAGTCCATGGAATCCTTGCAGGGTGGAAAATTTGGCAGCAGGAGAGTGGTAGAAGCTCCACACAGTCAGATCCAGCCCTGCCTGGGCCATTGGTACACAACAGGATCAGGGCTGGGCCTGCGTGCCATGTGTCTAGACTGGGCCAGGTTGCTTCCTATCCCTGTCCCAGCTGCTCATCTGAATTAGGACTGCTTTGACCTGTGCCTGGATCAGGGCTCGGCTGCTCCCCATGCTCCTACCACCCCCATGCATCTGGATGAGGGCCAGGTTGCTTCCCTTTGCCCCCATCTGGAAGACAGATCAGGGTTAAGCTGTACACCACCCACCACAACTAGAATGGACCCATCATTGCACTGGCCCTGCATACCAGATCGAGCCCAACGGCTGGATCCAGCCCATGGATGGAACTGGCACAGTCCATCCCACCCACGGGGTAAAAAGATTGGGCACCACTGAGCTGCAGTAGTGCAGATAGAATCCAAACTGTGCATAAGTACCAAAAATTGCAGTTAGACAGCTATGTATATGGCACTTAGGCCCCCTCTACATGTTATACTTAAGGTATGATTAACCAGCTAATCATGCCTGAAGTTGTGACCCAGCTACACATTCAACCAATTGATGGTGTGATAAAACAAGCAATAATCTACAAAGTTATTCCACAAAAATGTGTAATAATTTTGTAGCTTGTTCTAATCACAGCATTAATTTTGAGGTGGCCAAGTGCTCCCCTGTGGCTGGGAGCCCCATCAATTGAGAGATTTCCAGCTATGGGGGTACACCACCTGCTGCTAGCCTCACAGCTGGCAAGGCTTGCAATGGTGATAGTTTCTGGTCCTGCCCCTGCTATGAGCCTTGTCAGCTGTGGGGCTTGCAGTAGGGAGAACACTGCACCCCTCATGAGTCTTGTAAGGTGTGGGGCTCACAGCAGGGGCAGTACAAGAGTGCTGCTGCTGCTGTGAGCCCCACAGCTGACAAGGCTTGGAGCAACTGCAGCATTCCCAGCACTGCCCGCACTGTGAGCCTACATCAACTGCAGGACTCACATGAGGGCAGCACTGAGATCTTGGCCCCACTGTGAGTCCCATCAGCTGTGGGGCTCATAGCCACCAGAGCCAAATATCTGTTATCATTTGAAAATGTTATTCTGCATCTGCAGAGTGTGCTTTGATCTGGATATTTTAAAGTAACTTTCCTGCAATCTTCTGTCATCATAATTTTTTGCTTAATTAATTGCCTGCCAAATCTCAGTTTTACATGTGAAGTTGGTTTGGAATTATATAATAGAAAAAAATTAGAAAAGTTCTTGGTAGGTGTGTCTGTGTAGTTTTCATTGATTAAGCCATCTGTGCATCTAGCCAATTGTATTTTTGTGCAAAAACCACCAAAACAATAGTGCAATTTTATTTAAAAAATAATTGTCTGCTGGTGCTGGCTGCAAAATTTGATTGTAAAGTGACTGTTTCTGGATGACTTTCTACAAACTAAAAGTATAAATGTGCACTGAAAATAAGCATAGCCAAATAATCATAGTGGACTAATTGCACGGGAATAATTTAATGCACAGTAAAGCATCACCATTTACACATGCAGAGCAATTACTGTGCACTATATTAGTTTAAAGCACTATTTTTCTAGTAACTATAGATACAGGTACTAGAAAAATGGTGCATTAACTAATGTGCTGTACCGCACATGTAGACTGGCTGAGAACAAATTGCTCCTGGTCAACCTAGGCAATGGGGGGCCACAGGGAACCCAGCCCCATGGAAATAAGGATGGGTCCTGATCTCCACATGGCTGGGAGAGCTGTCTCAGCTGCCAGGCAGCTGCTTCCTAGCCCCATAGAGATTGGGACCTATCCTTATCTCCATGGAGCTGGGAGGCAGTTGTCCAGCAGCTGAGATGGCTCGCCCTGTCCCTCCACACTCAGAGATAGCTCAATGTCCCTCTGGCTGGGACAGAGCTGGTCCCCATGCTCCCTGTCCGCCTGGGCCTGGCACCTGTGGGAGTCTGGAGCTCCCTTTGGCTGCTGCAGGGGGGCAGGGCAGGGCAGGAGCAACCCTGGACTGAGCTGCTTCTGTCCAGCTCAGGTTGCTTCTGACAGGGATGCATTTGCAGATGTAACCTGGGCAGTACTCCAAGATGTAACCCCCTCTGCAATTGAACGGATCAGAGCAGGTGCACAAGCATTGTGGGAGGTGTCCCTATAGAGCAGAGCCAGATCATCAATGGGGACTTAACCATATACCTTTTAATGAGAGAACAGTAGTGAGAACATAACAGGTATAAACCAGGGGGCATAGGGGGCAGGATTCAATAAAGGTTAGACACTTACAATCATAGACATATTCATCCAGTTGACAAAAGACAGGGTTAACAAAACATAAAACACAAACAGCAGAACAAACAATACTGGTGGGTGAAATATAGAAGGCACAAAATACAAAATGTCAAATAACAAGAAATATAGGGTGTAGGTAACTTGGAAGGGGCAAGGGAGGGCAGAGGAAAAAAAAACAATGACCCCTTTCCACTGCAACAACAATTTTTCCCTGTTACTTCACTCACCCTAAGTCATCCCAGCTGGGACTTGAACTCAAATCTCCCATATGGTAGCCAGAAAAATCTTGTAGGCAGTCACCAGTGCTGGTACCACGCTGGCTGCTAGGGTTCTTGATCTTCCAGGAGCTCCTGCCTCATGTCAAGCTTCCTGGCCTCTTATTGGAGGCTGGAAGCAGGGCTGGGAACCTCTCAGGTCACTGCTCATATCCTTGCTGGAGCTGGGGAGCCTCTCCTGCTGGCCACAGCTTCTCATAGCGGGATCCTGGAGGCCAGCGGGGAGCCTCTTCTGTTGGCCAGACACCGCACTGCTTAGGGTCCAACTGTTGCCTGAAGGTCCCACTCCTTCAGGTTCTTTTGGGGCAACTGCTCCCACCCCACTGGCCCAGCTCTTGCCAGCTCTTTGAAACTCCCTCCTTGTGGTTTCTTGCTGGTCTCTCCTGAGTCAGCTGCGCTTCCCCTTTTTTCCCCCTCCAGATGACCCAAGGGGCCAATCAGGGGACATGGAGGGTAAATCTCTGGGGCCTGATTGGTGAGGAAAGGAAATTCCAAGCCCTCCAATCATCTTTTACCTTTTCAAAACCCCTGGGCCATATCACTACCAGCTAGCCCGTCACATTGGTGTGCACCAAAGAGTGCGTTAATGAGCCTGAATTTTCTGTGCAGAAAATTCAGATGCATTAATTGCATGTGTAGATGCCCCCAGTATTGCTCAGAAGTACTCCTCTGCTGATACAAAGGAAGTTTCTTTAAACAAGATTGCTTTTTGATTAACCAAGAAATAAAGTCATTATTCTGAACTTTGGTTTGTTTTTGTTTTAATTAATTAAGCAGAATCCAGTTTTTTGCATACCCACTTAAATATGACAAGCACCTGAGAGTAGATTCAGAGTATGTTCAAGTGTTACATTTAGATAGAGCTAACCAAGCTGATCTAAATGCCTCAACAGGCACGTGTTCACTGGGCTTAAATTGCCCTAAAAATGGCATGCCCCCAATCTAAAATTAGTTCACCTGCAGAGGTGAATTAACTTTTAGACCAACCTGGATTAACCCAATCTAAAATGGGTTAACCTGGTGAATGCCTGCATGGGAAAGCCCAGGCAATTGCCACATCCCTGTGATGTGCTTTTCTGAACTTTCTGGCCCTGAATGGGCTACTTTTAGCCTCCCAGCCAGCCTGCTCCCCTGGACAAGGCAGCCTGCCTGGACCTGCCAGTCCCTCTCACGGAACTGCCAGCCCCTCCTTCCCTCTGAGTTTCTTAGTTCAGGCTGCCCATGCTGTTCCTGGTATACACCTGTACATGCTCCTCTCAGTTTAGGTTTAGGTGGCTTGAAGTCCTGCAAGCACTTGTTTACACTCTCAAAATGCAATGGATTTTAGGGACTCTAAGGAAAGGGCAAATTTTATTGGAAGTCCATTTAAAGGTCATTATTGGTTTTCGTAAGTCTAATCACCATTAGTTATATGGCCTAACTGGTGTTTGTTAGTGTTATCTCTTTTACTGGGGAGAATGGAAGTATCCCAATTTGTTCATTACATCCTGTTTTCCTGCATGGTTGCAGTTAAATCAGTGAAATTTAATATATTTAATATAGTTTTTCACTGTCTTATTGCATTTTATAATGCTAATTTTAAGCAGCTTATTAAATGAAGGTGAATTTCTCTCAGCTCAGTGCATTCCTATGAGCTCTTGATAATTGGAATAATCACTTTATTTCCATTTCCACTCACATACGCTACTTAAGGGGATTCTGCTATATTCTGAGACATTAAATGTTCTCTGTTTTGTTTTTATCCTCAATATTGTTTCCCTGATCACAATACACCTTCTGCACTGACAATCAAAATTAGACTGGATACAAATTTCTGGTTATAGAACTATAACGGGAAAAATACTTGTACTGGAGTTTCCTGTATGTATTCATGTTACCCATCTACAGTACTAGGCTCCCTACAAGGAGATAATAGTACAACTGCAAAGAGAATTGTCCAGCATGAGTGATACCATCTTGAAGCCTACATGCGTAAGAGAAAACACATCTCTGCTCATGATGTCAAGTCCAGTATGCCACACCAGGACATTCCAGATCATTCAGTAATTATTATCATTTTCATATAAAAAAAAAACTACTGCAGATGTTTATAGCTTGTAAAGCCAAGTCATTTTTTTTAAGAAGGAGAGGATGACTTGAATCAGGAACAAACAAAATGAAATTAAGGATGATTTGGGGCTGTTTATTGAACCTACATATACTGGCACACCAGAATATTGTTATTGTGCTGATAAAAATATTGATGATGGTACTATTTGTGGGACTCACATCTTATTGTCACAGGCTCTTGTCTTTCCCTGCCTTCCTCCTCCCTCTTCTTCTCCCTCTCTCCTTCCTTTCCCCTTCTTCTTCTTCTCTTCCTCCTCCTCCTTTCTGTGTCTTGTGTTGAAACCAGCCTGGTTTTATAATTGTATTTATTTATTGTGAATACCACTCTAGAGCAAAAGTGAACCATTATCTGAAGCTGTCCACCTTAATACCATTATGGTTCAGATACAGTATCCAGACCTCCTAGCTTTCCAGAGTGGCATTTCTTCCTGTTGTTACATTGTGCAAGTATTTCAGATGGGTAAATATTTAACTCAGGATTGTAAATGCCTTTCTGAATAAATTTCCCTTTATGAGAGATTTTCATATATTTTGCTATGAATATAAAACAAAATACTAATTTACAAAAAGAGAAAATTTGAGAGCATCTGAGCAGAAACCCTTTACTTGATGTGAGCAAATAACAGGTGGGTTGGTAAAATATAGAGAGGAATTGAACATTTCAATATACTCAAATGTATTTGCTATTGGTAATGAAAATCTGTAAGTAAATGAGCAACACAATTGAGAGAGCATTCATACTGAAGTGTAGTAAATGAAATCCCTGGGTAACAAGAATGAAGTATGAATAGCAACTTTGGTTCATAAGAGCTTGTGTTCTCTATATGTGTCTTATTTAGTTTCTGTAGGTGCATATCTACCCTGCCTTCTGACTGATTTCAAAATAATATGGCTAGCTACCTCTCTGTATGTATAAATAGCATGTGATCAATGAGAAATTGTGTTACTGGTTGGCTATTATGCAATTAATAAGGACAATAAAATCTAAGTACCATCAAATCTTAACAGTCATGGGTACACATCAAATTTGATCATGTACTATGTATTCAAGGGATGAAAACTTAGAACCAATAAGGAAATTTTGTAATGGTGCTAGAAGTTACAGAAACAATATTAAAGTTAAAAAGACAAACAGGAAAAAACACATAATATACAAGTCTGCTGTTTTCATAATTCTGGTCTTCCTGCTGTTAGTTTCACTATAGGGCAGCAACTCCATTATTGATTAGGATCCAAAAATCACAGCAGAATCCAAATTAAGTAAATTATAGTACATAAATAGCTGAGGGTTCTGGGTATACTCTGAGGTCCTGAGCAAGAAGCAAACTGTGGTTCCATTTGTGGCTATGACCACAAACTGACAAACTAGATTTCAAGCAGTGTTTGACCTCCTAGTGGGAAGTAAAAACTGCAAAGAAAGTGATGAGGCCAAATCATTTAATAAAAGAGACCAAGGAAGAATGTTAAGTCAGAATTAATACTGCATTCCAAATGCTAGAGGCCTGTGACTCATGTGCAACAAAAGAGTGTACAGTCAAAATATTAAGGGTATCCTTAAGTGAAGTCCATGATAAAAGAAGTTGTGCCAAGCCATTCTTTCTCCTTCTTTCACAAAACCCATCATAGAATAACTAGAAAAATGAATTGGAAGCGCTCACCTCGGTAAAAACAGGCACACATTCTTGGAACAAGCTTACAAACAAAGTGCATGGAAAACAAGCAAATATAACGTTAATATTAATAATAGTAATATTTCTGTACCATTGATCTTTGGAATTTATAAGCATTTAATTAATTTAGCTTCACAGTATTTAATAATACTAATAATTAGCCTTCTGAGTTAAATATCAATACAGCTATTTAATGGATAGAGAAGATAACAGAGAAGAATTAGATTGTCTCCTGCAAGGTCACACCAGATATCAGTGTAAGAACCAAAACCAGTATCCTTGGGTAGGAACCGCCATTCATTTGTAGCTGAGGAAATGTCTCTCAAATGACCATTGCTAGAAATCTTTCCAGGAGAGGGAGAAAGACGGGCATTCATCCTGCAGCCACCACTGTTCCACTGCTGCCTGTGCTTCCCCCAGACTTAAGTGATCTCAATCTGGGGAACAGGTGGGAAGTAATGGCTGTTAGACTCCTGTTCCCTGGAGGAGAGGGGAGCAGTGAGGAAGTGCTCCCTGCACTTCCCCAGACCAGGCACATCCCAGTCTGGGGAACAAAGGGAAATCTTTCCCTGCTGCTCCACTTCCCTCCCCTCCCATAGACCAGACTTAGAGGGGAGTACAGCAAGAGAGCAATGCCCCCTGACTGATACCTAGACCAGGAATACCACAGGGAAAAGGGAACATGTGGGGAGTGGTAGGGGCTACTCCTTCCCTATGTTTCAACTCTTTAATAGTGGAGGGAGCACGGGAGGGTTGGAGGGGCAATGCTTCCCCTGACTTCCTGGTTTCGGGAAAGCTGGGGGGTAGTGTCTGTCATGATCAGGAGTCCAGCTGTGGGGAAATATCCTCCCGTACCTTCCCCAGACCAGAGTGTCCTCTCCTTCCTCTCTGGTCTAGAAAGCACAGGGAAAGCTGCTGCTAATCTCCTCCATATCACAGAAAAGTCAAGCAGAAGCATGCAGACATTCATTCTTGTGAGAGAAACTCTCTCTCCAGGTGTCACCCTAATAGATCTTTCTCTTAGAGGGGACATGTTTCCTCTGGGAGAAAATGAATGAATGCCTTTATAGGCTTGCAATTTCTATTGGGGTGGTAGCCAATCTCCAGTAGAAACCTAACATCTTCACATGGCCCCTGTTTCCTGTAATTACAAGACCAGTCATCTTTTCTAATCAGTTATATGGATAGGTTTGTGCTTCTAGAAAGTTTAATTCTGAAACTGTTTCTACAAGTATTGCAAGATGAGTTAATCACATGCATGACTTGGTGAAACTGAAAAAAAGCACTTGGGGATTTGCCAGCATAATGGGTTATATTCATGCCAGCATGATGAGCAAACAGAAAGTTTGCATACCACTGAAACCCCACATAAGCACCTCAAAACAGGGCATCAGTGGAGCTAACATGCTGTCACTGTATCTGGGGGTGAATTTAACCTACTTAGAAAACTATAGGTGAAAGGAAAACAAATGAGGCAGCAGCCTGGGAAAAAACAAGTCTCAGGTATCACAACTTTTGATAGTGACATAAAGTACTTGCATTATGAATCCTTCTCTAGGCTGAAGGGTGAGAGACACTGCAAACAGTGTAAAAATCTTTTAGTTCTGTTTGACTGGCAAAAGTCAGGGGGTGAAATCCTTATTCAAGTGTGTGTCAAAACTTGCATGCTGGAGCCAGGGTATCATGCAAGGTCTAAAATGTATGAGCAAGAATAATAGATAATTGTTTAATCCTGTTTAATCTCCTTAGGGTTAAATTCAGTCTTGTGCAAGGCTTTTGCATACCTTCTAGATCAAGTAAACCCTTGAAACAGGGCTATATGGGACTTACTAGAATTTGCCCTGGTTGCAGGGGGTCTTTTTCACTCATCTGGGGTGGGGGTAAGGCAAACTTGCTTTAGTATTTCTATATATGTATATTTAAAATAAAATTGTGCACAAATCCACAAAGATTTGATTTAGAGAAGATGATTGTCAGGTCTCATGATGGTTCAGCGCCACTGAGAAGTTAAGATTAGGAGATATCAAATAAGATTTAAATAGAAATAGAATGACAACACATCAGACTTTACTGCTATGTATTACTAAATCAAAATCCACCTTTGTAGTTCTAACAGTCAGACCAGCTGTGTGTTCTGTGTGCAAACTTAAGGCCACCTTTTAAGCTGGGAGCAGAACGTCTGTGAAGAGCTATTGGTTTAATTTCTAAGACTTACTGAAGTGTGCAAATGTACAGTGAAAACTGTGGGTTTATAAAAACTCTTAGTAAATACTCAGCAGTACAGATGGCCATTAACTAGTTATTCAAATACTCAGCAACCTCTCTAACTGTGCAGTCAAGCAAGTTCTTAAGCAAATGTACATAGTTCTTAAAAGAATAGTGAGAACTGTAGAAACCATATGCTACATTTAGATTATGTTCCTGGTGAAGGAAAATTAGCCAGAACATAGAAGAGTCTTTGTAATTAGGTGAACAAGATGCATGTGTTGTAGTAACAAACTTCTGAAGATGGTTGTGACCCTTAGAAGACAAATGCACCATATGTTCTAGTGACACTAAGCCATAAACTCTTCAAATTAGTTGTGCTCTATCAGAGTAGAATGATGAGGGGAAAAGCTAGTAGTCTTATAAAAAATTCAAGACACATGCAAAGAATGAAAGGGGAAAACAGATTGAAGGTTGGGCTGCTTCAAATATAACTTTTTTTTGCATGAAAATGTGATGTCTAATCAAATAAATGACTTATTTTTTCAACATACCATATAGTCAAACACACCTAACTGTGGTCTGACAGGCATGCCCCAAGACAGATGTATACTTTAATTTTCAAGACATTAAACTTTAACCAAATAGTTTATATATTATGGTTAAGGCCTATGTGATACTACCCAAATGGTCTCAGTATGAACAGCTTCATTTATATATAGTGTAATAAAGCATTGTAAATAGTTAACAGGTGGCTTAATATGATAAATCATTTGTTAAAATGTCAAACAGTTGCCTATAAAGAGGGATGATTACACTATATAATACCTTCTTTGAAGTTCTCATAACCATTTGTAATAGAGAATGCTTGTTTTTATAACAGCTTTATTACATATCAATCAGGGCTCATGGTAGAGGTGATATCTTTTATTAAACCAACTAGATTTTTGCAAAAAAAATCTTTAATTGCAAGCTTTTGGGTACAAACACCCTTCATCAGGCATTGGAGAAAAGATTGTAAAAATCCTCCTGGGTAGAAATGAAAGTTCGTGTTTCAGAGGATTTCACAGGAGTTGATAGATGGAATATTCCTCTGGGCAGGCAGTTCTTAGCAGGTAAGGTCTCTCTCAGCTCTCTTGTGAGGCTCTGTGATGATGCACATTACCTTGAACAGAAGCAGGAGCCATAGCCCGGGTTTCAGATGGTCAAAGTTGCTTCTTCCTTGTGAAATTATGAAGATTTCATTTTAAAAATATCGGCTAAAATTAAATATCTTCCATGTGTCGGGTATCCAGGTTGTGGCCATATTGGTATAGAGGAAAAAGCAATCAGGGCTCGTGGTAGAGGTGATATCTTTTATTAAACCAACTAGATTTTTGAACTTTCATTTCTACCTAGGAGAACTTTTACCATCTTTTCTCCAATGCCTGATGAAGGGTGTTTGTGCCCAAAAGCTTACAATTAAAGATTTTTTGTTTGCAAAAATCTAGTTGGTCTAATAAAAGACATTACCTCTACCACAAGCCATGTTTGCTTTTTCCTCTAGACCAATATAACTACAGCCTGGATACCTTATCAAATATCAGTAATTTATTAAGTCAGTTATATATGCATATATACTTTAAAAAATGGTAAGAGAATATATATTCTCAAATGAGGCCTAGGCTTTGTGCTTATGGCACCAATTTACATCTTCCAAATTTACCCTTGTCCCCTCTACCCATTGAATGCAAAGCAGCTGTATATCAGAGGTAATACCATAATTTTCTCTACCTATCTACCTGCAGATGCAAATCTTGTAAGAAAGAGATATATTTAAAATGCCATCTTTATTACATTTTGCAGCAGCAAAACAAACAAAAAAAGGCTTGCAATTGGAAGTCACTGGGCACATTTACACAAGACATTTACTACAGTTGCCTAATTAGCTCCACAGTAAAGTATCCACATCTATTAGGCTGCAGTAAATTAACTCCACTGTAGGTTAGTACTTGTAAACACAAGTACTATCCTACAGCTGCATTCTTTAGTGAACAGCAATGCACACGTAAATGCTGATGGGCTGGCTGGCTCATGAGGGTGCTTCAGAGTGGGGGCTGCCTGCCAGCGAGCCCCACATTGAAGCACCCTTATGACCCAGCCAGTTCCTCTGCAGCACATTAAGCTGGCTCGGAGCAGCCGTGGACTGGCAGGCTGAGCCCCCTGGATTCCCTGCCAGCTGGGGCTGTTCTGACCCAGCTGAATGTGCTGTAATCCCAGGTGCATGTGTAAATGCATCACCCAGGAGTGATAAACTCTGACGCAAACTGCACTGGAGTTTATTGTATCGTGATGACTGCCTGGGTAAACACACCTAGTGTTCCTGCATTATTCTGAATTTTTTCTCCCAATAAATTCCCTTGTGGCCTCACGTTATAGCAGAAAAATAACATTACAAGTGTCACAGAAATGAGAGATTTTTTTTAAAATTCTATAGGCATTAATTGGTGTAAAAACCAAGAATCATTTTATTGTCTTCAGTTGTTTTTTTACCCAAGCATTAAAGTTGGTACAGTTCAGGCCAAACCAGCAAATTATTATTGAGGGATATTGCAGTTATTCCCATGAAGAAATAAAAGATTTTCAGTATATTGAGATTTTATTTTTCCAGGTAATACCTCACTCTACTTAGGTTTCTATACTACTGAAGTATACTTTAAATATACCATATGGGGATTTTTGTTCTTGGAATATTTAAGATCATTTATTTGCCTAATACACAAATGGTGCTTAGCATCATGTACATTCTGTTCTTATTTTGTATTAAAGGGTTACATTCATAGATGGGTAATTAATAGGAAAATTAAATTATTTTCTTTAGGTTTGCTTCATTTCACTATGTATTTGGCTGCTTTGGTTTCATTTCCCCTGACAAAACTTTATTTTTTGTGTAAAGCTCTGTCAGCATGGACATAGCAAAATGTAGTGCAATGCCCTGAGCATTTGGAGGGCTTTGAAGTGAGAGGTGGCAAACTCAGTTAACATACTAAACTTTCTACCTTGAAAGAACCAAGCTTCATGTGGAATAGCTCCAATAATGCCTTTTTTATTTGTCTATATCAGCCGGTTACCTATATCACAAAAACACTGCATCCTGGCACAGTTTGCAGCCTCTAGGTATGGAAGGTCTAGGACAGGGAAACAGAGATTTACAAGACAAGATTTAAAGTTGTTTGTAAAAGATTTTTAACAAACCATCACCTAAATTAACCCTGGCTTTAGTAATAACTAATAGTCATTTTCATAAATACTAGAAAGAAGTATAAGAAATAGATAGGAAATTAAAACAATGATAATCTATTATGCTAAACAATACATTTGTGTAGTGGAAACACTGCACAGACTAGAGCAGCTTTCTTGAAATTCTTGACTTCAGCAGAGCAACAGTGCAAAGACTGTGAGAGTAGTTCTGCAGCAGTATAAATATTTATGGGTCTTTGATTAGACAGCAATCAATCAGTACTTGACATTTGACCACTTTAATTGGTTGCAATACATACAGATTGACTTTCATGTGATTGACTACAAATCTCTCATTAAGCTCCCAGTAAAACAATGTTAGTGACTGTTATGATTATTCATAGATACATGTCTTTAAATATTACTCCAGAAACTGAACTTTTAGCTCATAGTATTGAGACTTCCACATTTCCTGTATCTTTTCCTGTCTTATAGTGAGAGTTTTTCCTGTCTTATAGTACTAATTATTTCTGTGTCTTTGACTTCTCCGCTTCCATTGGAAATTCATAACTATATTTAATTTAAAACATTATTTTTCTTAAATCTTTTAAAGGAAAAATCAGTTTTAAAAGAAAAAAGTAAGATGCATTTTGGTTTAATTGCTTCAACAACAGATTCATTATTTAACTTTTGTGCATTCTTTTAAGATAAATAGGACTCTGGAGTATATTTGCTAAGCATTATATTGTCCCTTGAAAGAGGAATATTAAAAGTAGTTTGGTGCTGTAATTGGAAGGATTGGTGTTTTAAGTCCAAAAGTAATGCCTTCCTCTTGACTTACTCATTTTGCCCACTGTACCTCTAGTCAGGGGAATTTGGATGGTATTCTTATTGGAAATCTTGTACAGTGATTGCTACAAAACAACATGAGACTTTGCCTCCAATGGTATGGTTCTGCACAGCTAGCAACCTTGTCAGACCAGAAAAAGGTGAAGCAGAGTTAAAAACTAAATCTGGAGAGACTGTAGAGTGGACCCAGTATACTGTCACCAACAGAAAATTATAATAGTCATGTTTAGAAGTGATCAAAGT
This sequence comes from Gavialis gangeticus, assembly GCF_001723915.1. Lineage (NCBI taxonomy): Eukaryota > Metazoa > Chordata > Crocodylia > Gavialidae > Gavialis > Gavialis gangeticus. The sequence goes on along the minus strand of NW_017729033.1, from coordinate 96,518,332 downwards.
GTGTTAAGCAGCCAAGTGGAATTATGCTTAACAAACATTTTTCTTCTCTCCTCTCAAACAAATATTATGCCATTCTCTTTTTCTTGAAAGTTGCTGGATATAACTTATTGTCTAGCATATGTCATTTTGAGAGGTTGCCTAAATACCGGACTTCCATCCAAACTCTCATTAAGTTTTTGGATGCAGCTTTGGTCCAAGTTCAATTTACAGTTCCAAAGCAAAGGAGCCCTTAAAGTACCTTAACATTATGAATTCTATCTTGGGTTTAGGTTTTTTTCTTAATTACATGGGGGAATTTTGCTTCCAGTATTTAAATGTAACCATTGTCTTTTAAGTCAACATACCATCATTGTCACCGATAGTTTAACTGGTCTGTTCAATAAATCTGAGAAATTTGTTCTGTGACTTTTAAACTTTCCTCGTTACTTTACCTTTAAGTAACAGCAATCTACTTGGAAAGTTATTTGAAGAAATTACAGTGACCAGACAAGTCAGAAAAAATGTAAAATGGTTTGGCACCCCCTCTTTAAAAGTTCCTGTGTATGTACAGGGTCTGCTTCTTGAAAAACATGATTCTCTAAGGAAACCATCCCTTAGGATTCTTATTGCTGAGACTTTGATCCTTATCATGAAACTGTCACAGAGGTATAATATTTAAAAGAATTTTCAACCTTTGTGGAAGAGTAGTAGGGTTGGGTGTAAAAGTGGACCCATCTGAATATTTCAGATATTTTTGACCTCCATCACTAAAAGAACTTCCAGTTTGCTGCACTAAAAATTAATAGTAGAAAGTCATCCTTTATACACTATATACAGACTCTGTATTTCAAATAAATAAGTGAAAATTCTTATCATGGTAAAGTTTTCATGAATACATCACATGAGACTACTGCCACTGAAACAGAATTTTGCTTGAATACCCCTTGGTTTCCATTTCACAGAACAATACATCTAGATTGTACCAGCAAGTGGCTTTCAGTGTCATATTTTCAGCCTTCTATAAGGTACTGAAGGTCTCCTCATGTTATGCTGAATTCATATTTGATTAGCACAAGCCACACTCTTAAGGTTTAAGTTCTGAAAAATCTTTTTGTTACGAAGTTCAGTAAAATAAGCAAACTTTGAAGGCCATGGAAGGAGGGATGCATGATATTAGGGGCATAGTTCATTGAAATGGAATGCTGCAGATGTACATCCAACTTTAAATGCTTATGGTTATCTAGAAAAAAATGTTATCACTTTAATTTTATTCTTCTTAAAATGTTCTCTTCTCCCTCCTTTTTTTCCCTTTCACTATATACTCCCTCCTTAATTCATTTAAGTACAGCTTTGCCAACCAAGCAAACACACACACAGCTACAACCCCATGGACTTGGCAAGAGTGCAGATGATAAGGCCTGCCTAGATGCCATGTCTGTCCATTTAGGTAGGGCTTCCTTGTTCTCCCAAAGACTTCATATATCAATTTAATTACAATTTTGGCTGCTCATATAAGGGCTCTGATAAATTTACAAACAAACAAACAAAAACTATTAAAAAGTCATAAAGTGCATAAAATCATAGATTTTCAAATCAATTAAGCCATTATGAGCATTTAGTTTGACTTTTTGCAAAACATATGCTATAGGACCTCACCCAATGCCATCACCAAGACAATGCCCTCTGTTCAACCGATAGCAAGCTTTAGGATAATCTAGAGATAAAGTATTAGTGAATGTTGCATATGTCTACATAAGCATTAGCAACGGGTAATTACCCTCACTGTTTAAAATTTAATTTACACTTTACTTCTGTTCTGAATTTATCCAGCTTCCCACCATTCTTATTATACCTTTCTGCAGCCAGATTAAAAAGCCTTCTACTGTCAGAAAAATTCTCCCCATGTGGTACTTGCAGACCATGATCAAGATGCTTAACCATTTCTTGATCAAACTAAGCTGGCCTTCTTAATTTTCAAACTGCAAGATCTTTTCTAGCTTCAAATCAGATTTGTCACTTTTTTCTGAGCCTTCTCCAAATTTTCCATTAGCCTTCTTTTAGTATGGGCAACAGAACAGGACACAGCCGGTATTCAATTAATGATACTACTGCTGTACATTGCTTATGGGAAACCACTTCTTTCCCCTTCATTTCCTTTGTCTATGTATAAAAAAGAAGGTGATAATGATTCATGAAGGGTCATAGAACAATGCATAGACTGGTAAAATTTCTTTATTTATGGGCATAAAAGTTTTGAAAGGAAATATGATGATAGCTTAGGAACTAGTTGGATTCTATTTAAATATAGTTTTAGCACTAACTCCTTTGTAACAAATAATTGTGATTGTGAATGTCTAAATTTACCACTGGGGATTTAAAATTGTTTTGTTTTTTTTTTGTAAGTCTGTACCGTGTCTCTCACTAGTCTCATGCTTAAGCAGTTTCCTGATAAGTAAAAACTTAATAACACTTCGCTTGAAAATCTTGTGTACTAGATAAGAATTCTTAAATGGTTTGCTGACTTTACTCCTTGAGCTTTTCAGTCAAAAGGTTGTTTTCACTATTGCTCACCGGTCTAGTGCCTCAAATAATACCAAGGGCCTGAAAAGTCAGTGCTTTCAACACTACTCAAAAATACATTTGTTGTTGTTGCCCCTATTACTGCATGCTGCTGTTCCACCCAGACTATATAATGTTGGAACTTATATTGAGCTAAAGTTCCTGTGCATGCCAGCACACAGAAATGCCTTTATAAATAAAGTGTTTTTAATGCAGTTACTCTGAACCAGTCTTTTATTTCACAATAGATTTAAATGTAAATTTAGATTTATCTCATTGGCTAAATAGGTAGCCCAGTTTATCTCCCTCCTGCATAATCCTGATGAAACATCACACATGCAGCAGACTGCCTGAGAGATTACATTCGCACAATGATGTACATTAAGTGCAGGAAAGTGTTCTAAAAGCTTATGCCAACATGCAGCCAAAGAAAGGTGGAGAGGGCTTTGTAGGAGCCTGTTAATCAAACTGTATACATTGTTACTACTTGCTATTAGCCCAAAAAGCAATGACTGTTCCTCATCACTCTTGCCATGTTCCCATCCTTTCTGATGGATTTCTGCTCCTGTTACGTTCCTAACCCACTCATGCTTGCTTTATTCCTTGTCTCCCAATATGTGAAAGACATTTTACCATATATTCATTAGCCTCTTGTTCAGTCTTACTGAGTACATCTACATGTGTGGTTAACTGCGCAGTAGATTAATTTGCTGCAGTGTGAAGTGTCATTCTACACATGTGCTACTATTAGACTACTGCAAACTAATTTTCGCCGCTGTACGATAATAGTGTCAGGAACAGTACTATCTTAGGGCAGCAAAAATAACTGCATCTAACCACACACATAAATGCTGACCCTGGTGTAAATTGTGCCTGGTCAGTCTGGGGAGCAGGGAGCTAGACCCTTGCCTGCCACACAGCCCTCTTGTGCACCAACCAGCCCTGATGCTGCCCAACACCATGACCCAGAGCTCAGGGCTGACCCCTCTAAACCTGCTGCAAGCCCAGGGCTGCTGTGCTATGGCTCAAACTGCTGTTGTCCCAGGCGCATGTGTAGATGCTCTGCCCAGGAGCTCTTAACTCCAGGGTGAACTACACCAGAGTTTATCATACCATACTAATTGAATGTGTAGATGCACCCACTTGTTTGAATTAACAAGATCTGACTATATCAATATTTTAGCAATATAGTTTGTGAGTATAAATAAAAAGAGACTTGCAATTCTTAGGACAGGGTTGGGGAATCTCATTTTAATACTTTTGGGGGCTTTCTGAATTAGAGAATCCTTATGGTTAGGTTTACAACTAGATCATTTTTTGGTTTTACTTCTGTTGCATGTTTGCCTTTATTAAAAAAAAATAAAGTACAAAGTCTGGAGTACTAACCAAGTAAACAGTAGGATGCTGTAGAAAGTAAGGGCAAGCTTGTGACCTTTCTTCTTTATCTGTGTAAGACAGTAAAGTTCCTTGCATGTTCTCTTACTCATCTGAGCTTGTTGCCTATAGCAGAAGAGAAGGGATTGAGACAGCCTTGACTGGGGCCCCTCATTCTGTAGGCAGGCAGATACAGTGGAGATAGTGGGTAGATATGAAACTGCCTGTTTCATATCAATGCACAAAGGGGAAGTAATCTTTGCAAGAATTGGTCTGGTGCAAATTCACCCTTATGCCACTGAGAACAAAGATATAAGACTGATTCTGTGAGTCACAATCTGTTCCCTGTCCAGTTTCTTATATGGCTGAACTGCATGTTGACCCTTACCCCAGAACTGTGACAAAAGACAAGAAAGGTTTAAACAATGTCAGTAGGTACTGTAAATGACAACATTCAGTTCATAATAAGGATTTTAAAGGTTGATTTATATGGCCAAAGATAGACTTATAGAAGCTTATCTTGTGTACTTGTTTGTTGCATGTTAGACAGAGATCATGTGGACTGGACA
>NW_017729033.1:96505537-96508851 GCF_001723915.1 Gavialis gangeticus | reverse complement strand
TGGACATTAGGAGGAACTTCTTCACAGTTAGTGGCCAAGGTCTGGAATGGGCTCCCAAGGGAGGTGGTGCTCTCCCCTACCCTAGGGGTCTTCAAGAGGAGGTTGGATGGGCTTCTGGCTGGGGTCATCTGAACCCAGCACTTTCCTGTCTATGCAGGGGGTCAGACTCGATGATCTATTGAGGTTCCTTCCGACCCTAACATCTATGAATCTATGTGTAAGAATTTTGTGAAAAATGTCTAATCCTAAAATTGATATAAATTATCAGTTACCTGTGGTTGTGTTATAAAAAATGACCTTTTCAGAAAATCCTCAGACACATTGGAACCCAATGTCTTCTCATCTAAAACTTTTTAGTAGAACAGTTCAGTCCAGGGCTGTTCCTGCCCTGCTCTGCCCCACTGCAGCATCCAGCTCCTTGATTTACGACTACCTTCACCTCAAAACTCTTTGATTCTCCTGAACTGCTCCTCACTTATGTTGTACATTTCGAGTACATGTCCTTGGTGGTTCTGACATATTTCTCTGGCACCCCCTTAATGATCAGGAACTCCCAGATTTCTTCCCTGGATACATGATCATAGGCTTTCTCCAGGTCAATAATAATGAAATGGATATCTTTATAACCTTCCCTGTATTTCTCTATCATCTGTCTTATTGCAAAAACTGGATCCAAAGTACTTTTTCCTTGTATGAATCTGTACTGGCCTTCTCCAATGACCACCTCAGTCATTGAAGGTGGCTGCAATTCAACACAGAATTAAATAAGCCTGTCTTTATTTCCAGCTATCATAACTGTAGCTCATTATTGTGTCCTTGACCATTCCAGTCCTAAAGATAAACAACGTAGTTTTGAAAATATGAAAACCTCACCAACACCTTCCCCAACATCCAACATCTCTTCTGCCCATGGAAAAAAAACTGTTCTTCTCTTAAAATCAAGCCATTAAACATTCTGGGATGTCTGGATATCTATTTTTGCATTGTTTTTGTCACTTTGCATTTCTGGTATTAGCTGGGAATGGGCCCTAAAGTGCTGAAATGCTACATGAAGTCACCGAACTGACTTTTTCAGTCTGAAATACAATGGGAGGGATGGAAATCTTGTGAAATCTACCAGCTAATTTTCAAACCTTCAAGATCCAAAGTTCTGTCTCCTTATGCAACTTGAATTAAAATTCTCAACTTTCTGAATTTTATTTAGACAGACCTATTTTAAGAGAGAGTTTCACAATGGTAAAAATGAACAGGATTCATCTCATCTTTGCTTCTCATGCATCAAATGGCACCTAAAGTGTTACGTGGAATGAAAGACTGTTAATGATTACTTGCAATAGGCATGTCATTAAAAAATCATAGAGTACATGCAAGCATTAAACTTAGATTGACCTAACCCCCTAGCTCGGTGGATCTAGGTGCCAAATGTACATATGTTCAGGGAATTAAGATCAGGCAGTGAAAAATGGCTGGCCCAATCTACCATCTTTACTCAAATATAAGACAATCCTGATAATAAGATGTGACCCCCCCCCAGTTAGATTCTATGTATGGAAAATTTATAAATTTCTTACAAAATTTGAGGCATAGAATCTAATTATTGAAGGTTTGCCTTGAATTTGTTCCCTTCCCACTGGTACATCAGGGAAAATAAATCTGGGGGGGTGAGATAGCCCCCCTTGTCCTCTGCCCCCCCAAGTTCTTTCTTCTGCAGCCCCTTCCAGCCTTACTTACTGTCAAACCCTGATCTCCCTGAGCACATGGAAGTGAAAAGGAAATCTGAAATCATTGATCTAAAAACATACCTGTATTAACTTACATATAGGAAAATTAATACAGGTACCTGTTGACTTAGTTCATCCACAGTTGATACAATTTACCAGTTGAAACGGCTGCAAGTTTTAGCTCAAGTACTCCATAAACAAACTTTAAATCACCACTTCTGTACCTGTTTATATATAGTACAAACTAGGCATGTCTACATGTGTGCCAAACTGCAGTTGTTACCATACTGTGAAGTTGTGTAGTGACTGGCAGTATTGTACAGTGCCAATGCCACACACATTTTTTCCCACACTACTGTGCAGTAGCAACGAGCTACTGAGCAATAGTATTGGCATCATGATTTGTGCCTGCCAATGTTATGCCGCTGTAGCAATGAGCTGTGGTGATGTAGCTCATCACTATGGCAACGTAGTGTCTCATGTAGACATGCCCACTATACATTACACAAATCCAAAGCCAAAAGGCTCATGATTTTTCATGTAGTTCATTGCACTAAGCCCCAGAAGAGACAATAGCATTTTAAGCCATAATGACCTGACAACTCAACGCTGATCAGTATGTGTGTGTACTCCAGATACCCCCCACAAAGAATCCATGTGCTAATTAGCTCCCCGCTCATGACTGGAGCCAGGTTATCTTGTCACAAATCATGGGATCCTCCAAAAATTATATGCAGTTGAGGTTCAAGGCAAACTAGTCCAGCTCCATGTCATGGAAGGGGGGGCCACACTAATCATATGTGATGGTTTGAGAGAGGGGGCAACAGAGAATTTCTGGGTAAACTATTTATGGGGATGTTTGCCTGACATTTAAGCCTGATTAAAAAACAAGACTCACTGGAAATGGGAAAGAATGGTGCAGCTCAGCTGTGGGAGTGAAGAGGGAATCAAAATGTATTTGGTGTAATGGCTCACCATGACTTTAAAAAGAGCCAACATTGAAGGAGATGGAGCACAGCAGGCACTAGTATATATCTTATTCAGATGGGTTATACTAACTTATCCTTGTGGTGGGTTTGCATCAGCATATTTGCCCCCACGTGGACCACGTACTTTATAGACATGCTTGGTGTTGGCTGCATTTAATCAGTGTTATAGCTGGCTTCCATTTCTGAGGGTATGCTAAGTACATGGTATTTCTGGCAGCAGTTTAATGATAGACGGTGTATTTAATGAAGTGTTATTGTATGTGAATGTAAGATCAGAGGCTTTTTCCCACGGTGTTGTTTATGGAAAAAAACATCTATCTTATATTCTAGTAAATATGGTAACTTAATTCACCTACAGAAGTGTGCTATGTAAATTGGACTAACCCGTGCCCAACGTAACTGAACATGTACACTGATCACAGCCCCAGGACTGAGAAAGCCCAGCTGCTCACTCCAGCCCTGGAGCTATGCATTTCTTATACCTCTCCCACCCTGACCTGGCTACTTTTATCATGCTGACCTCCTCCTCTGTGGCCCTGCTGCCCTGCCCCCCCATCCCACTAATGCTCCCAGACCTGCCAACCCCCCTCCGGACCTGCTAGTC
>NW_017729033.1:96504172-96505506 GCF_001723915.1 Gavialis gangeticus | reverse complement strand
CCTCACTTCAATCATATTCCTAGCACAAGTCTCAGCACTGGTGAACATGTGCACAAGGGGGACCCTATTGATGACCATACAGCTTAAAGTCAGTCACGTGATCATGGTTCAGGACCCTAGGACATCTGCAGGCACCCATAGCTGCTACTGAAATGTTTCCTAATTTGTGTATTTTAACTTACCTCAGCAAAGGGGAAATATTATCTGAGCACAGGACTGAGGATTCTACTCTTGTTGCTGAATTGATAACAGAGTGAGGTAAACACAGTAATTTCATATAAATTGATTTTCAGGGCTCTTCAAAGATGTTTTTCCTCACAAGGATGTGGTGGATATGTGTCTGTTTTCATGGACTTATGAAAAGGCTTTGAGTTGGCTCATCAGTCTCATGCATTTAAAAAAAAATCATGTAAAAAGTCTTAGAAAACTCTCAAGTTGCAGTTCCCTGCGGCTTCAGTGAAGCAGTTGTTCCATGTTCAGTTCACAAGATTTTGTACCTGATTCATTCATTTCATTTTTTATTTTAGAACAGACTTGAGAAGCATAGTGAAACATAGCTAAATGTGTCCAAACTTAAGTGTGAGACCTCCACTTTTCTTTACAAAACTTTCCGCGTTCTAATCACTGCTTCCTATTTAGAAGTTCTGCCTCATGCAGTCCATTCTTAGTATGTGATGAAGTCATCTGAGGCTTACAAAAGCTTATGCTCTTCTATTTAGTTTGCCTGTAAGGTACAAGCCCTCACCTGGCCTGCATGCCCTTGGACAGAACAGGGACAGCTCCTGCTGTCATCTGGGACTTTCAGCACCACAGGCTGAAGCCACATGCCCTTGGACCAGACTGGGTCCTGCCTCCATGTACCTTGTGCACTGTTGTGCTGGGCTGGTTCCATGAAGGCAGGCCTCAGCCTGGCCTGAGGTTCTGTGGCTTCTGTCTGTGGTGGAAGCCCCAGGTAACAGCAGGAGCTGGCCTGGTTATGTCCGAGGGTGTGCAGGCTGGACTAGGCTGATGCTATGTATAGCTGCTGGTCTGAGGTTGTCCTGTGCCAGGAGCAGGTATCAGTGCCCAGACAGCCACTGCTGCTGTGTGGGGGAGGGGAGGGGAGGGGCACTGTGGGCTCTGTGGAAGTGGCAAAAGGTGGACCCACTCCTTCCAAGCACTCCTCCCCACCCCACACAGTCCCCCCCACAATCCACCCACAAAACCCACACCCTCAAGCCACCCCCATAAAAACCCCACCCACATATTCACCCATACAACTCACACCCTAAACCCCTCAGAAGCCCCACACCACCTCCACAAGCCTCACCCCCACAAACCCTACACCCACCCCT
>NW_017729033.1:96502702-96504054 GCF_001723915.1 Gavialis gangeticus | reverse complement strand
CCACATCCCCCACACATCTCACACCCTGTGTGCCCAGCTTCCAGATGGGACAGGACCTTCTGGTGGCAGCCATGGCTGCAGCAGCTGCCACACTGCAGCCCTTCTCCATGCCCACACCGGTGCTGGAACATGGGGCCCCTGCCTAAGGGGGCTCCTGGTCCCAGGAAGCACTTGGGTGTGTGATGGGCTGGGGGTAGGGGTGGAGCTGGCAGCAGGGATATGTGTAAGAGAGAAATGAAGGCCAGGGGTGGGGGAGGACTCTGGGTCAGAGAGGCTGCTGGAGCCAAGTTTAGAGCCCCTCTGCCCCCCTAGAGCATGCTGTGCAAGGAGGTGGGGGGGAAGCCTGGCAGGGAAGAGGCTTGCTTAGTCCAGTCCCTGAGCCCCAGTTGAGGTCTTCCCAGGAATGGCATAGGGATTGCTGGAGCCTGGGCACAGGTGTAGGGAGAAGAACAGCAAGGGCTGGCCCTGCTCAGAGCCACAAAGCAGCAGGTGGAACAGCTGCAGCTGGACTTACGTCCTGGTGCTGGTTTGGAGCTGCTGCCAGGAGGGAACTAGTAGGGACAGGCAAGGGCTGCGGATCAGGAGTGAGGGGTACTGGGGGGCCTGTGAGTTGGGGGTGAGGGGCAGGGGCAGAGCAGTGGCATATCTGTACTGCTTAGTGCCCCACATCCTGGTGAGCAAAGGGGGCAGTGCAGCTCTGAATTTTCTATGATAAAAAAACCAAAAGCAAATACCAGATTGTATAGATATTTAGAATTCATTTATTATGATGATAGAGGCACTGGTAGACTTCCAAATTGCTTTAAAATTGGAAGTATATCAATTAAACATTGCCTTATATATAGTGGTGTTTCATTTTAATCACAGAAGAACACTGACTTCGGGTATTTTAATGAGAGAATTTGGGTTTTTTATCAGAGAATTTCTAATTTTTAAACAGGAAACACCAGGATGCATGCTGGTAATGCAAGTGGAGGGACCCAGGCAGAGGTGCCTGCCCAGGGCCAGCACCAGGGACCCAGCTGGAGGGCAGATGTGGTGGTTGATCTCCTGGCCATTTGAGATCAGAAGTACATGCTTCAACAGTTTGAAGTGGGCCACTGCAAGGAGCACATCTTCTGGGAGATGGCTACTTAGATGGCAGACACCAGAATGGAAACCAAAACAGGGACACCAGAAGTCATGACAGTAGTGCAACACAAAGGCCAACTGTGTAGCCACCGCCCACTAGCAGCTGGCCCAGAGGTGCAGGTGGGTCTGCTGCAGTGCCCATATTAAAGCCTAGGCAGCCGTGCAGTTCCCATCTGGGTCTGGCAGGCATGTGGATGCTGTTGTGGGGGTGGGTGCTGTTG
>NW_017729033.1:96483977-96497702 GCF_001723915.1 Gavialis gangeticus | reverse complement strand
GCCAGCACCAGGGACCCAGCTGGAGGGCAGATGTGGTGGTTGATCTCCTGGCCATTTGAGATCAGAAGTACATGCTTCAACAGTTTGAAGTGGGCCACTGCAAGGAGCACATCTTCTGGGAGATGGCTACTTAGATGGCAGACACCAGAATGGAAACCAAAACAGGGACACCAGAAGTCATGACAGTAGTGCAACACAAAGGCCAACTGTGTAGCCACCGCCCACTAGCAGCTGGCCCAGAGGTGCAGGTGGGTCTGCTGCAGTGCCCATATTAAAGCCTAGGCAGCCGTGCAGTTCCCATCTGGGTCTGGCAGGCATGTGGATGCTGTTGTGGGGGTGGGTGCTGTTGCAGGTAGCAGCAGGTCACAGCCAGGCAGCAGCCCCCACTGCCAGACTGCTGCAGTGTGTAGATGGTGCAAGGGCCAGTCTAGGTTAGGGCTGCTTCAGCAGTCCAGCTGGCACAAGGGGCTAGTGTTCCCAGGTACCAACTGGCTGGGCCTCAGAAGCTCCTGTTTATTTGTAACACTCATACCATGGACCCTTAGGCCCACCTGGCTAACTAGTAACCTCGTGTGGGGCTAATAAGTGAGTGGTACAATTAATTCTTGGGACAACTAGTGAAAAAAGCAGGATAGGAGTGTCATGTAGATCAAAGGGTCAAAACAAGGAAATAAGCGTGCCTGAGGGGGGACAACAAGCAGAGCCCCCTGGGCTGTACCCACCAGTCCTCAATAGCATCCAAGGAGCTGGTGGATGCTGCCCACTGGTGCTCTGCCCAGAAACATGCATGGACAAGTGGCAGAAAAGTGGCCCCACAGTCTCTGGGCACCTTCCTGGCCAGAGTCTCCTCCCTGGTCAAGTACAGGGCCCATTTGGCCAGGGCCAGGAGGAGGTTCTTGACCCCCACACAGATCCAGGTGAGACCTCATCCACCTCCTCTCCAGGGCATAGAAGTGGGAGGCACAGTCCATCTTCTGAAGGAGCTAGACACACAAGCGGACAAATGCAATGTGAGCACAGTGGTCATCCAGAGCACAAAGCTCTTCTTGCCTCTCCCAACACTCTCCACAGAGGGATGCGATGGTTGGGTTGGTGGCCAGGTGCCTCTCCAGCTCCAGCACTTCCCACTCGAGCTGCTCCTGGACTGCCTCCCTCTGCCAGATGTGCCCCCGAGTGTAGCTGCGGCCTTCCCCACGTCCCATCATCTCCGAGCCAAAGGGAAAGCTGCCCGTTGCTTTCACCAGGCCAGCCAGAACTCCTGGAAGGCCTCCCTAAAGCCCACATCCTTCAGCAGACACGCATTGAGATGCCAGTAGGCTGACCCTGGATGCCCATGCCCTAGCATGGCCTGGGCCCAGACAAGGTGGTGATCAATGAAATGGGTTGGCCGGATGCCAGACGAGTGGGCCCAGGCAAAGTGCGGCAAAGAGATATAATCCAGTCTAACTGCTCCTCCCCAACCCTCATATAGGTGAAGGTGGGGGGGGGGCGGTAAGGTGATAGACATGCCAGATGTCTCCTGGGGAGTAGTCAGTTAGGATCTCCATAAGGATGCCCATGGCTGTCTGGTTCTGCTCCCTGCCCAACTAGTCTCATGCATCTAGGGTGACTTTAAAGTCTGCACCAAGGACTGGGCGCTCACGAGGGTTGAGGGTGCTGATGTAAGTGGCTGCCTGGCAGAAAAAAATTGCCAACTCTGGGTCCTTCACAGGGGCCTACACATTCAGAAGGTTCAGGGCCAGCCCCTGCACTTGGACCTGGAGGTGCAGCAAGTGGCCCAGCACCACCTCAACATCCTGGAGAACCTCCAGCTGCAGGTCTGGAGAGAACAGGGTGGCCATCCCACAAGAGGTGGCCAAAAGGTGGCTAAAAAAGACCCTGACTCCCCACTCCAGCCACCAGTTAGGCTTGTCAGCCAGAGTCATCAGGGTCTCCTGCAAGAATACCATGGGGTACCCCGCCAAAGGAAGGAGAGTACCCAGCATGTCTGGAGACCCTTCCTGCATCCATGGACATTGAGAGTCATGATCTTAAATGACCTTATGGCTGGGGGGGTAGAGTGAACAGTTCAGCAGGGGCCTCATGCAACTCAACACCCGGTGTGGGGTCCGCTGGCTCACACATCACCCTCCCATAAGTATAGAGGGCGTCTGTGAAACTGCGAGCAATCCTACAGATTGAGGCATTGCAGCTTTTGGGCCCCTTGTCTTCCTCCACCAGTGCCCTCGCAGTGATGAGAATACTGTCAAAATCTTGCTGGCAGGCCAGCGGGTGTAGTAGTGGTCAAGAAATGCAAGTAGCTCACCCCTGGTGGCTGCAGGGACTGAGAGGTCCACAGGCTCCATGGAGCCTGCCAGTTCTCAGGCATCCTCCTCCTGGTCCTGGGGCTCAGTGGGCTCCTTAGGCACCATCTGAACCCCCTGGTTCACTAAGACCCCGGACTCTGGTTGGGATTGGGAGAGCTCTGCAGCCCCTTAGAACAGGGGTAGGGGTAAGGGTGGGGGTGGGGCTCCTTCACAAGATGGTAGGGTATAGCGGGAGCCCTGGGGGGATCTGTGCAGGGTCCCAGCCTGTAGCTCCCCCGGCAGAAGATAGAAGCTGCGCAGGGTCAGTTTGCCCCAAGTGGCACAAATTTATGCTGCTGCTATTTGAGGTGCTGCAAGCAAATTTGCACTCCTGCAGGGCATGGTGGAGCATGCTGAAGAAGCAGGGGAAGGGGGAAGGCATAGAGATGCTCTGGCCAGGTCACAGACCTTGGAGTACCCAGGTTCTGATTGTGCCACTTTTTTTTCAGCGTGTTTTTTTTTTATATACCAGAATTTCCCGGTATAAGAATTAGAGTCCATGCTGCAAATATGCAGCAGGGTAAACATTTTTTTGTTCCCAATGTGCCTCTTGCAGCATCTCAAACTGCTTTGAGATGCTGCAACAGGCATGTGCTTGCTCTCCTGGGTGGCCTATAGGCAGACTTTCAGGGACAACTGGTTGCCTTGTCCAAATCCTGGATTAATCAATTTGAGAGTGCCGTGAGAGTCCCATGTTGAAGAAGATAGCTAAGTACACGTAAACTTATTACTTTTGGGTGAATGGACTAGCTGCCACCTTATTCAGTAGCTACAGGAGCCAAAAGACTCCACCATTTCCATTGCAAATGTTGCAATGGCTGAGCATTTCATTCTGAGAGCTGATGTTACCCTGTAATGAAGCATACATAAATGTATTACAGACTTGAGCTTCAGAAAACACTTTTTATATTTTATGGCTATTCATATAGTAGAAATGTTGTTTGAAGTACTGGGAAGCTTTGGATAAACGAACTACAAAAATGTATAACTTTAAAAGCTAGTCATCTTATAAAATTACTAACACATTTCCTGTCTAATGCCAAATATTGATGGTATTTCTAATGAATTTCCTCCTAAGAAGACAAACTAAACAAATTTGCCCATTAATAGATTAGATTAAATTATAAAGTAATCAATTATCTGTCAGTGATATGTCAGGGCATTAACTGGTTATGTCAATAAAGGTAAACACTCTTTTATATTTAAAGACAACTATGAATTACAGAGTTCGATTAATTTTTCATTTTTTGTGCTTTATCTCTAATTTCAAAACTCTGAGGCCATTAATATGAGAATAAGACACCTTTTTGGGTATAACATGTTAATCTTTGAATTTTACATGCTGACAATTGTAAAGTGGCTCCTAATCCCTCCTGTAGTTTAATAAACATTCATTTGTTCAATCTGAAGAAGCAAGATTATTGCCTTAATAAAGTAACTATTTACTGCTGAATGAAATTATCCCAGTCTTCAACCTGATTAATTTCTTAGCTTAGAAATGAAGAGAATTTCTCTTGTTGTGCAGGTTATTCTAAGGTGAATTAGATGTGTCTCTAATTAGTACTTTTCCATTTAATTTTATTCCTCCCTAAGTTAGTTCTTTGGAATATTGCCATTGGGAGCTTTTGAAGTTTTTAGATCAGGAAGACACATTTTTTTGTTTGATATTTTAAGAATGTTGGTTCAGCTTTACTCAGACATACTGAAACTTCACTGAAAGGAGCAGAAAATAATTCAGGTTAGTAATGCATATGCAATGCTTTCTCAACTGAAACTATTTTAAGACATATCTTTTTAATATTTTTATGTCTCCCAAGCTTTGAAATATTTTAAACAGATTTATCTTTCCAACAGAAGTGATCAAGAGGCCACCACCCACTGTTCTGCACTGCCACTGCTCCACATCCGGCCACGTGCCACCCTCCCACCCCCACTCCATGTTCAGCCCCGCATCATCCCCCAATCCCTGTCCGGCTGTATACCACCCAGTCCCTCCGTTCCACGTCTGGTCCTGCATCTCCCAGGAGCGGGGAGGGGTAAGCTTGCACATGGTGGCCACTGCTACCACCCAGCACCCTGCACTGTCGCTGCTCTGCATCCAGCCTTGCTTCATCCCTGGAGCAGTGGCAGTGCAGGGTGGTGGGTGGTGGTGGAGGCTACCGTGTACAAGCTCCCCTAGATGCGGGGGAGGGGGGAAGCTTGCATGCAGTGGGTGCTGCCACCACCTACTGACCCAGACCACTGCTGACTCCCAGGAGTGGTGGGGAAAGCTTGCCCCGCCATCCCCTCCATCCCCCTCCACCAGCACCCCATGCTGCCACTGCCTCCAAGGAGCAGGGCTGGGGGTGGGGGGTGCAAGGCCAGCAGCATTGGCCTCACTTCCTGCTCCATCCCCTCTATCCCTGCCATAATGGCAGTGCTCCACTGTCCCACTCTGTCCATTCCCCACAGAGCACTCTGATTGGTTGTTTCAGTAAGCATTGTTACTGGCTTCTGAGACAATCAGTCAGAGTGCTCCAAGAGCATTGTGGACAGACACACAGACAGATGGACTAAGCTCTTTATATATATTGAATTATTAATAGTTTCTATAATAAACCTCTGTGAGAAACTACTCTCAGGATGCCCCCAAATTACTTCCAGCTGTTCTGCTGCTTGTTTACAAGGAGTAGATTAAAATTTCCCCCTGAGACAAATTCTTATCTGCACAAACTTTAGTTCTGCCTGCCCTCAGAGAGGACCTTGTAGCTCAAACAGGAATCTTTGTAAGCTTGAGGGAATCTCATCCTTGATTTGGGTAAAAGTAACAGGTCCCTTCTTTGCAAAAAGAGGTAAATCTGAAATGATCAATTGCTCTGAAAATCACCTTTACCAAAGGAATCACTAATGTAAATATCAAAAAGAGTCATTATACAAGATATATAAATTGGGCAAGGAAAAGTACCTGGAGAACCAGAAGTTTTTCAAACCATTCCTTTCTGCTTAGGGCTCTGGCTTTCCTCTGGCTATGGCCCTTCTCCTTGGAATGTACTTTCTTGGCAGATTGAAATGCATACTACTCTCAGTGCTCAGCCCAGAGACTGACTGCCTCCCAGTTTTGATAAGTCTTCCTGTCCAGATGCCTAGGAGTCTGGGTTTTCTCTGACAATGGCTTTTCACTTGGAATGCACTCCTGTTTACCTGTGCTAGGCATATCTCCCAGATTGGCCTCCATCTCGTTTTGATAGGAATATAGATATCCTTCCTGGAATATAGATAGCCACTGTCTTGTTGGGAGATATTGTTTAATGCCTAATTGAAGGAATTTACTTCCTACCTTCCACTTACATTATCTTACAAAATTACAAACAAATACAGTCACACCAAACTGTGGTCCATCTAAACATCATAATGATAAAATTGCACAGGGCTTAACATTATCTGTAAATAGATATCAAACATGACACTGGTAAATCCAAGCTCTAGTTGAGGGCTGTGGGGAGTGGCTGTGTGGGAAGCCAGGCTCAGCCAGGACAGTATTGTATAGTGTCTTCCTTCCAGTGCCTGCTCCCTGTCTGCCTCTCCCCTGCAGGTGTTCTCTACTGGCTGGAAGTAGGTGCTGGAAGGAGGAACCTGCACACTACCACTTCTTCCCCAGGCAGAGCCTGATTCCCTGCAGTGTAGGGAGGGAGCAGACTGAGGGCTTCCCCTGTGCCTGCATCAGCATCAGTTGGCAACAGCAGTAGGGACTAGAAGGAAGAAACTATGTGCCATCACTGCTGTTCCCTGCTGAGTCCAGCACCATATGAAGCCATAGCCCACAGATACATATACAAATTATACTTGCAGAGTTTGAAGGAAAATAATTTGGTCATTTTTGAATATGTGTTTAAAAATATACACTTTTCTCATTTTAAAATTTTTGGAGGATTTTTTTACCAGACTTAAAGCCAGTGAGAACTGATAGTAGGAAGTCCTTTGTTTGTCACTAGCTTTGATGGATTGTAAACACTTTGCACCATAGGATGGGCGTTCTATTTCTTTTTGTAGGACTTGGCACAATGGGTGTCTGAGATTCCTTGGGACTTCCAGGTGGAACCATTCCATAAAAATGATGTAGTAGAAGCTTTCACACATCCTCTGTCCCCTGAAGAGGCAGAAGTTATGTTGTTACTTTCAATTGCTAATGATCAAATAAAAAGTACATTGGAAAAGTTAAGAGAAGAACATCTAGGGAAACAGACCTCAGAGTCCCCCCATTTTTCCCAGAGGTGGTACACATTCCTGAATCAAATTTAAGGTATTTTCTTTAACATTGGGCCCAAACAGTAGTAAGCCTTCATGTTAAAGCTCTAAAATATTTCAAGAATTTTGCTTTACATAGATAAACACTACGTGTGTGTGTATTCCTTCACACACCTGAAGACTGTTCAGTTTAATCAGGTTATAGCTCATGCTGATTGTTTCTTTTCCCTGATGTATCTTATTTCTCTCTTTTCTACTGTTTCCTCCTTCTGTCTGGTATTTTGAAGGTGTATGGAAGTTAAAGATCTCTAATTTTTTAAGAGTCCTAAAGGGAAGTGAGCTTCTGTTAGTCATTGCTGTGAGCACCTGTGCATTGTTGATTTTAATTGGGCTACAGCTGGTACCAGTGATGTATGGAGTGAGTAGGGCTTTGCAGATTGACTTGAAATCTTGACATTGTGTGTCATTATTTTTGATTTAACTATCCATTTACTTCAGGAGGTTCATAAGACATGTTGATTTTGAAGGAGTGGATCAGCATAATAGATAATGGAATCTCCTGGTTAAAGATGTCTTGTTAAGTGTACATTAACTTGCTAAGCATCTTACAGAGGATATCATATATATTTCATTCATCTCCCCACAGTAGGGAGGGCAATCTGTGGGCATGCAGGTGATGTGTAGCCATCAAATAGCTTGTCTCCTGCTTGTGCCTGCTGCCCTGCTACCTCTGCCCCATCCCTGCAGCCTTGAGCCCCTTAGCCTCTGCTCCCACCTCCCCTATGCCTCTGCCTAGGAAGACAAACTTAAAAGAGAAACTCCTAAAGGAAGCAATACAGTCAAGGCTAGAGGGTCCATTCTGCAATTAGACTTTTTCTTCCTAAATAGGTCTGAAGTGCTGACCTGCTTGACACACTTCAGTGGAGTGCCATGCATAAAACTGAGTATCCATGGGTATGCAGAGTGGACCTGGGGACAGTAAGTGATAAAAAGGGTTTGGTTAGATTATTTTATCAATCCCTATTAACCTGTAAACATTGTTAATGCTAGCATAATGTACTTGCAGCTAGTGCTGAATTGCTGCAAAGAGACTTTGCCAATGGTGCTTGCTGCCAAAAGACAAATTGGTTGTGCAGAATGGCTCCTGTCTGGAGCCTACCTTTGATATACATCTTTTAAGGATAAGATGGCTTCTCCTTGCACAACTATCTCTGACTTCTGGTTTCAGAACTTTTGGGGGAAATTTTACAGGAAACCCAGAGTTTTCCCATCTCTTTAGCCCCAGGCCTTAGAAAGGTGTACCTGATTCCTGGAATTCAAGGGAAATGTATTGTTTACTACCCAACGTTGTATGTTGGAGTCAGGGTTCAAGGTAAGTAAGTATGGCGTTGCAGATGAGCGAGTGGACTGGATGGGATTAGGGATAAGTAGTCCTGGTAATTGTGGGCAGATGTAGTCTGACATATCAAAGTAGTGAACTGACTGAGATCTGACATGTAGGTTATTGAGGACTGATTTTTTCCTATGTATTTAAAACACTGAGAGAAGGAACTTGAAATGTGATAAAATTCCCTGTTGCACTGAAATTGCAGAAGAAGGCAATAAATGTTCAGGGTGATTTAGATAGATATGGATCATGGCCAGATGGATGGATTGTCAGTTCCACGTGGAGAAATACAAAATAATGACAATGTAGGATAAAAGACATGAAAAAGAAACATGCACTTCGTTGGCCATAAATTACTAAACCTTGAGCAGGAAGACAGTCTGGAAGTGGCAGAAGATGCTACTGTAAAATCTTTGTGCTTTTGCATAATGGCAGCAACAGTAGTGAAAAGATGACAAAGCAGAATTACTAAGCTGCATTCCTCCCATAGCTCTGACTTGCACTGAAGATTGGAGACTCACCATCAGGAAGCTGTAACCAGCTCCCAGGTGATTTTTTGTCTTCACTGTGAGAATCATTTTACCAGCATGAGACTGTTTGGAATAACATCCAAAAGCCTTCCCACAAGACTAAGAAGAAAAAAAAGAGGGTCCCGGAAATGTGAAGGGGAAAACCAGAAAGCAATTAGAACGCTACACCTTCATGTAGTGAAAATCAGACCACATAGTCTCTTACTAAGTAAATAAACCAACTGGACTTACCCTAAGGGTGCTCAGGCTGATGATAATACATGGGTAGTGGCCATCTTGCCTTATCATAATTAAATTTTGCAGAGACATACAAGTTCATACAAAAAAAAAAGAGCTTTGGCCCGTCATTGATTCCCGGTCAACCTCTTCACTGAATTAAGTGTTGACAGGTAAAGAAGTATCCATAGCAAAAGAAGACCTATCAATAGTAGGTCTTTCCAAGGGTTTGATATAACTGCAGGAAAGAAGCAGTGTGATCAAGTGCATAAGGCCCTTAATTACAACTTAGTTCTGCTACTCACGTGCTATGTGACCTAGGATCAAATCACTTCACATCTCTGTGCCTCCTATTGTCATGCTATGTCTCTCTTGCCTGTTTAGACTAAACTATACAGGAACACACGTGTACACGTGCCCAAAGGGACTGCCCTTTGCTTTGTGCTTGTACTGTGCCTACCACTATAGGTCTTTGGCCTGGGTTGCACCTCAGGTTCCAGTCTAATAGGAGTCAGTTGCTTAGGGGTATCAGAGAACATGTACTGAAGGAGCTGCAAATGGAATTAGAGCAATTATTTTGTATGGCTTCCACTTCATCAAAGAACTCTCTTTCTTTGTAGTAAACCACAGTAACAAATAATTGCTGCAATTAATTAAATGTAGAAAAATGGCTGAAATCTTATCAATTGTTAAAGCTATTTATTTTGTACAGACTATAAAGCAATGGAGATCACTGCTATTATGCAAAGGTAAACATACAGTATTAGGAAAAAAGAGCAAATAAAGCTAATTGTAGCCTTGTTTTTATCTTTGTGGATTTGAAACTCACTACCCTCCTCTTGTGATTTTCAGTTATATGTGGGCCCGGCTGCAATAAAGGGTAGGTTTTGCTAATGAGTAAATCATTAAAGTGGTGCCTTGTGTCATTCAAGTGGGGGAAACAGTATGTGGTACTTCGTAAAAGGATATCTGGGCATCATTAAGATACCGTTTGCACTTAAAAGACTTCTATATATTCGTAAGGCAGAATATATATGCTAACATAACAGCATAAGTTCTGAAATAGCTCAGTGGAGTACTGCATAAGATGTCATTGAAAGCTTAGACATAGGCACTAGAATTGATATGCTTAGCTGTTCTATACTTTTTGGAGATACATTCATGACACAAAGTTCAGCTAATATAATTCCTGATATCTGACTTAAGTGATGTATTTAAACTTACAAGTCCGTGCCCTCTCTGTTTTGTATCTGCCACGTTAGTCTCAGAAAGATGTTTCACTTGCTTTGCTGGCATCCCTATCAGCTTCTACTCAGCTGCAGCTTCATTTAAAACAGTACAAGTTTTTAGCCTGTATGGCTGAAAAATGACCTTATGAATATAAGCTAATGCAGCTGTGTTCTTCTTGTTCTGTAAAGTGTGAAGCAGTCTCTAAGAGGGATGTTAACTTCAGCATTCAGATCAGTGATGTGATAATTCTGATGGTAAAATATTAGGTTTAGTAAACATGTTATTGCAAATTATGTTAGAGGAAACACTCAGCTATGTATTTCCCACCTTTTTCTGTAGATAATAATAAATAATGTCTAATGGATAGAAATTTGCTGGAGTTGAGAAAACCTTTGTGCACTCATTGTAATGTTTTATATCTCAACCAAGAATACAAATTACTTGATTCAGCTGTCTCAATGTGCTGAATATCACCTGAAATGCTTAAAGTAAAACTAATCTTCCTTTTCTCTGTTTGACTCTAAAGGCATATCTAGGTATTTAAAAGAACTAAAACAACCCACAGAGCTGTGAAATGGGAAAAAAGAGACCAAAAGTAGCCAACAGACAGAAAAATCTCCAAAGAAAAGATAGCTTGATTAGTGGAATATCAAAACCATTAAATAGGAGACCAGAGAAAAAGACAGAGGAGTCATTAACGCCTGTGGTTGAAGAGCAGTTAACAGTAATCAGTGAGATTATATTAAAACATGAAATTATTTCTCTCTCTTAGCAGTGCCTGAAGAGAAATGCCACCGGTGCTACCAGGCAGTTGATTTTAAACCGTAGGTGGAACAGGAATTAAAGGGAGGTGTGACCACATCACCCACCATCACTATCCCAGATCTGCCTCTGCTGGATTTCACCCCTCCTTCCAAGTGGCTGCTGAAGGGAAAATTAAAAAAAAGAGGAACAACTATCTTTCAGAATAGCCATGCTTCTATTTTGCTTGTCAGCTAAAGACATGCATACCAATTTTGAAAGGATAATTTCTGGGAGAAGGTTAAGTGTGGTTAGTGAGTAAATATGGTAAATCACAGAAAAAATAATTTGTAATTAGGTTAGCAATTTTAGGTTAACAGAAAGTGAAATCAAAACAATTCAGAGTAAGCAGAAGAAAAGTAGGCATATATAGGCATTTACAATAATGATAGGCATTCTGGTTTCTGGATATGTAAAACAATGCCTCCAATAAATGTTCACATCTCCAATCTACAAATTCATTGGAACAATTCAAAAATTAATTCACAGTTTTGCATTTGTAAGTGCTACATCTGCTTTCATTTGAGTGTGTATGAGTAATACTAATTGATTATTTGATTTTAAACAGTGATGAGTAAAACTGTATATGATTATGCTATTACAAAATGCAACTGCATAAAAATATAATATTGATCAGATATTTTTCCTTCAAGAATATGTTTTAGTTTATTTGTTTTACATCAACATACCTCAAGACTTAATTAGCAGTGAAAATACCCTTGATCATTTGTCAATGCAGAATACATCCTGACATCCAGCTGCTGCTGTGCAGGGTCTTGAGGCAGGTGAACCAATGCAATTTTACTGAGAAAAATATATGATGCTAAAGCCCTATGCAGGGTGCCCACTCTGCTTCTATAGGTATGACTTCTAGTGATGGGGCTGGAGGTGAATACAAGACAATTGGATCTATCTCTAGGGCCCCCCTCTACATGTTACACGATTAACATGTTATACAATTAACCAGTTAATTGCTCAATTAATTTAGACTGGCTATATGTAAAAATTAACTCTCACACCATGAAAAGTTCCATCTAGTTATAAAGTTAGAGCTTTAAATGTGTAATAACTAGCTAGTTTGTTTCCAACTTTAAATTGCATGCATAAGAGGGCCTCCCCAAGACTCCTACCAGGCTGTCAGCTGCCAGGGTGCACCATGCCCAGCCACGGCTGAGAGTCTTTCACCTGTGGAGACTCACCATCTGAGCAGTGCTCCACAGCTTCTGGGAGGAAGAGTCCCACAGCTGATAGGACTCTCAGCCCCAACAGCATCCCATGGCTGCTGTGGCTGTGAGTCCTGTACCTGAGGGGACTCTTAGCCTCAACTGAGCCAAACATGCTGCAAGAGCTGAGAGTCCCACAGTGACAGGCCTCAATCCAGGCAGCTATGGAGTGCTGATGGCACTCTCAACCCTGGCAGTAGAAGGTCACTGCCAGGACCAGCAGCGATGGGACATGGGGATGGCAGTCCTTTGCTCCCCTGTACTGGCAATAAGGTATAATAGAGTCTGTTGCTGGATCTCACAATCATGCCTCCTGCCAAGCATGTGTGATGTGGGAGGAGGTATAACCATGTAGATGGTGCATTAGATCCCATTGTGCCTTTACCTGCATGTGTACAGGGACCCTATATAGTTCACTATCTCTTCTTACACTCTAGCCTACAAAGAAGGTATATTTTGGACTACTGCTGAATCAGCATTGTTGGCTGTGGAACTTTTTTCCATATGTCAAAGAATTTTCTTTCCTGTTAATAACCACAGCAAAGACCACACATTCAGCTCTGTTTTTTTACAGTGTGTGGATGTAATTTGATAAATACAAATAAATATACTGCAAAAATACCATACTATGTATCACTGTAAGGAGTTCATCTTAAATGTGCAATTTGTAACGTGTCCAAGACTGATCCTCTCCCACACCTTGCAGATAAAGCCCATGGAATTTGCCCTCAATCACAGTCTTTTTCTTGTGGGAATCCAAAGAGGGTAGGTCGAGACTACTTGTGAGAGGACTTGAAGTGAATCCAGAAGGGGTATCATCCCCCCACCTCCCACAGCAATTAAATCTTAAGGCAACTAAAGCAAAAAAAGCTAAATTTTATTTTGTTTTTAATGGGGGTTATAGACCTCATGTTTTAAATGATGATTTTTATTGGAAAAATAAATAGCCTAGGTTCTAGATACATTTCACATTCTAAACTATATAATCCAAATTTATTGTGCTATGTGACAATACAGCATTTAGATAACCCCTGGTTTTCCCAAATATGGTTCTCTTCTCTTACCCCAGATACCATCATAGCTTCTAGAAATATTCACACCTCCAGTTTAAGGGCATCCATTCTACAGAGGGTAAGGGTACCCTTAATCTGAACTTTACTTTGAGGGTTTTCCAAATTTGAAACTTTATCTGCAGGACACTTCTAATCTAAAAGCTTGCCTAAAATCCAAATCAAGCAAAAATACCTATTTGGGGCAGTTCTTGAGCACATAATTAATTTTTAAAGTTTTTTAAGTGTTGTTTTAAATGAGGATGAATTTAACCATGTGTAAATGATTTCTGAATCAAAGTTCTTTCGGAAGTGGGGTTTAACTAGGGTTGGATCTGAGGGAGGCGGATTGCAGTGGTGCAGTTGCACCCCACCTCCGCACTCCAATTTTGATTCCTGTTTCACTCAAATTTTAACACCAACTCACTGGGAGGGGCACCAGAATTCCTATTCAAGCAACAGTGAGGGAGTCAATTGATTTCATGGCTCATTATCATTTTCCTTATTTCTGCTAATCTCTTTCCACTCCATTGTTGTTAACTGCCCTCCCTCTTTTTAATGGTCTTCTGTTCCAGTATTCCAACTATCCTTTCTTCTGCAAATTTGCTGTCTGCTGGCCATTTCTGGTAGTGTTTCCCTTCTATTGCATAGTCCTGGAGACTCTTTTTAATTTAACTTAGGTGTGGTGATATTAACTCAGGTGTAGAAATGACTGACAGT
>NW_017729033.1:96482122-96483966 GCF_001723915.1 Gavialis gangeticus | reverse complement strand
ACTCAGGTGTAGAAATGACTGACAGTGAAGTATTGGAGGCACTCCTGAGATGCTCAAAAAGGCTAGATTTTGTTTTATGAATCTGAATGAGGCGCACACACTTAACTATTATCACTGCAGGACAAATGGAACCCTATCTTTTGAGTATTTCTGCCTAGTGTGTTGTGTTTTTTAACATGTATGCATAATCTAGAAGAATGGTGAACATTCCAATGGATTGATATTTCTTTCTTTTTCATCTTACATAGAATAATACAGCCCTGTGACCCCCTAGCATATTAGCAAAGCACCTAGCTTTTGTTTTAACTGGAGAAAAGTAAGAGCTGTGTTATGTGTGATGACATGACACACCATCTGCACCCTTCTTTTCAAAATTGTAGATTCATCCATGGGTTTAACATTATGTGAAAATGAATAGTGATTGTGTACTGGTGTCAAATTGAGAGGCTTCAATACTGATTTCTTTAAAAATAATCAACTAATTTTCATCAAACTTAACTATAAGCATAGATCTGCAGTTGTTAATGGCACCTGTAAGGAAGTCAAGTCTAAACTTCAAGTGATTTGAAGACATTTTCTGTTTGAATCATATGTAGAAAATGTGTGCTTTTAAGTCTTGAACAGCATACAAACAACTAAATCAGGTTTGCTTTAACTTAGCAAAACCATTCATTTTAGGGTCAGGAAAAAAGCCTGGAAAATTTAATTCCCAAAGGAATCTGTTTTGAGAAATTAAGCTTCCAGACAAATGGGATTTAGAATGAAAGCTGAAACACAATAGTAGTCACCTGCATAGGTTATAATATTTATAGTTCATGTTTCTGTGTACCTGACACTAAACTAATATTAATATGTCTTTTTATTTCAATAGTGAGCTATTTGATAAAAAGGTTCTCTTCTTATCATATTACTTTTTCATCAGCTTTTCCATTCCTTTATGCTGTTACAGTAGATGCAACTTTTGAGATGCTTGGCTAAATAAAATAAACTCCCCATTCCTTTTTTGCATCTCTGTCAATAGCTTGCTTATTGTATTTTCCCTTAGAGTTACTAATAAAAAAGTACTGCTTATTGTAATATTCTCATAACATGTTTTTTGGAACATCTATTTTCTTTTGTGCATACACCTCACACCTACTGTTGCAAAACAGGCATTCTTTGCTAGAAATGTTATTTGTTGATGCTTAAAGGTTCAATAAATTATTCAGCCCCTTTACCCTTCTTGCTTTGTTGCACATCTATTGAGCTCTCAGAGCAGATTCATATCAATAAATTCTGAGTTGCTCTCCAGCACCAATTTCATGCTTGGCTTTTCTTGAGCTACATACAAGCAAAAATAAATATTGGAAAGAAATAAAATATGTATACAGCTTGCTTTACATAACCACATGCCCAAATCATGAAACTCCTCCCCTTTTTAAATTTTAGCTATTTTAGTTACTAAGATAGCAAGATCTTTCAAAAAAATCTGTAAACTGTGATCAGGTAAAATCTGGTGGCTTAAAAATATATCAACCAGTGTGTAGGTAGAAGTGACTCATAGGATCAAAGGAAAAAAGGGTCCTTGAAAGCAGGGTCTCAGGAACCTCCAGCCCCCTGTTCAAGGCAGGATCTCCTACGGCCAGATAATCACAGCCACGTTTCTGTTTAACCTGGTTTTGAAAAAACCCAAGGATGGAGATTGCACAACCTCGCTAGGTAACCTATTGTAATGCTTAACCACCATCCTAGTTAGAAAGTTTGTCCTAATTCAGGGGCGGGCAAAATGCGGCCTGTGGGCTGGATGTAGCCTGCCAGGCCATTTTATCTGGCCCCCGGGGCCCCTAAAAAATTTAGAAAATTAA
>NW_017729033.1:96480891-96482111 GCF_001723915.1 Gavialis gangeticus | reverse complement strand
GGCCCCCGGGGCCCCTAAAAAATTTAGAAAATTAATATTTATTTGCCTCTGGCTGCCTGTCTTGCGGCCCTTGAGGCTTGCCAAAACTATGCATAAACCTATCACCTGTTTATGAACAAAATAATGTTAACAAAATTGTAGACAAACCATTGACAAATTTTTCAAAGGTTGTAAGCTGGTTACTTTATGCCTATTTATTTGCACACATAAGCAATAGCATATTATGATAAGAGTTTGATACATTTTCTTTTAGTGGTACAATTTTATTTCCTTTAATCAAACTGATTTGATTTTTGTGGGACTGGTCTTGTAGTAAAATAGTAGTGTGAGAAAGGATGACAGATTGCCCCTGAGTCTGGATAGATCTGTTCTAAAAGCATGCATTTCTGTGTGGTCTGAATAAATCTAAATGATCTTGAATTAACAAGTTTTGCACCTCTGTATTCACATAGTTTTCCCTCCACAGACTTACCACTCGAGAAAATCCAGAGATTTGAGGGTCCATTCAGGAGTTCGTGAGTTGGAGCTATTCTGACTTAGAAATCCTGAGTCTCACCTCCAGGGATGGAGGTGGGGCAGGAGCAAATGAGACCTGGTTTTAAGGATGCTGGCCACTGCATGCAGATAGTGCTTCACTGCCACCCACCTTGCATCACAATCCAGGCAGCCAGCTCTGCCCTGTCCTGCCCTGCCCTACCCTGCCATCTCTGAGCTCACCTGCTCTGGGGACTGCATACACTTGGCGGGCAGCTTGGGGGTGGGCAGCCTCCCTGTGACTGCTGCCCCACAAGGCACCAGTCCAGGCTCAGGCCCCTATCTCATGTCTCCTGCCTAGGGCCAGTTGGAGCTTCCCAAGGGGCAGGCAGGGGAAAGGCTGACTCAAGCTGCAGCTGAGGGGCCCTCAGGAAGTGGTGCACTAACTCCAGAGCTTCTGGCCCATGCGGACCATCCCTGGTAGGGCTGCAGAGCACCTCACCAGGGAAGCAGTGGGGCAGAGTAGAGTAGGGCTTGGAGTCACGCACCTGTCCTCTCCACTGGGAAGTGGGGATGGGGAAGGGGGAGTGGAGCCCCCTGCTGCACAGGCCCACCCCAGATTGTTGGCTCAGGTTTTGGAGAGGCTCCACTCCCCACCCCCCACCCCCCACAGCCCCTGGTTCCCAGCCCAGCTACCAGTTGCAACCAGGAGCTGCAGTTCAGAGCCATTAGCTGTTAGGTGGGTT
>NW_017729033.1:96473026-96475891 GCF_001723915.1 Gavialis gangeticus | reverse complement strand
CCACCCCCCCCAGCCCCTGGTTCCCAGCCCAGCTACCAGTTGCAACCAGGAGCTGCAGTTCAGAGCCATTAGCTGTTAGGTGGGTTGGGTGGGGGGATTAGCGGAACAGAGCCCCCTGCCATGTGGGCCTGTGTTGGCCTAGATCCAGGTCCACGTGGTGGGAAGCTCTGTTTCCCCCCTCCTACCCAAACGTCATGACGGGCTGCAGGCAGAACCCTCATATCAGAGCTGTGTGTCTGTCTGTCATACCAGGAACCAAGCGGTGGGGAGGGGAGGAGTGAAGCCCCATGCCCCATGGACTTGGCTTGGCCTCTCCCACGAAGACCTGAGCCAGTAAGCTTGGTAGGCTTCTGGCTTGTATGGTGGAGTGTCCATTCCCCACCTCTCCATCCCCAGTTTCTGGCATGGCAGATAGCACATAGCTCTGAGCTGCTGCTTCTGTCTGCATCTGTCAGGAATGTCAGACTAGGGTGGGGGCAGAGGGGGCAGCATGCCTCCTCTCCCCTGCTGTGCTGGCTTAGGGCCCAGGACCTGCAATAGGGGTCTCTTTTCCCCACAACATTCCCCCCTTCCCCCATCACTTGGCCATGCTGGCAGGGGACAGAGGCCTTTCTGGCTTCTGTCTGTGGCAGCCCAGGTGCAGAGCTGGCCTGTTGCTCACTAGGAGCAGACAAGCACTGGCCAAAGCTAGCACAACTTCTAAATCACTGTCATCTATGAGGACTAAACTACATATATTGTAATGCTGCTTAACATGGGCTCCATTCTGAGTGCTAACCTGGAGAAATTACTTGCAAGAGTTAAACTATTAGAGGATAATACTTATAAACTGGAGAAATTATTTAAAAAATATTTTTCTACAGGCCCCTTTTTTCCCCTTATTTTTAGTTCAGTGAAGTATAAATGCACAGCAGGAATTTGGACTCTTTAGAAGCCTATAATCTGTTGATGCTTAAACAAAAACTTCTGCTTCCTCCCAACCACTCAAAGGCTTGTCAGGCAAATATTTTAAAATTGGAGTTATTCAAGGGGAAAAGAACAGGTCCTTTCAGAAGTGCCAGTATTTGTGAAGAATAAAATTTAGCTCTGTTTGCAGAAGGAAAATAGCAAAGTTCTCAAAACTTGTCTCAAATCATTTTTTTTCCCTTTATGTGCCAGAATTTCTGAAAAGAGTCACTTCTAAATGAATGGCAGCTTTGGATACTAATGTGTTACTGATAAAGCCAGCATAGTCAGGTACATTAGGTTTCCTCCAGATCATTGCTTCAAGTTTTAGGCTACTAATGTAATGCTAGACCATAGAATATTTTAAAATTATGTTTTCTGTTATAATTTTTCATTTGTATAATTACTGCTGATGGGGTTTGCTTGATCTATGGAGACTGAAGCCCTCTTTTCATACAGGCCAATTGTTATTTAGGGAGTAGCAGTTTAAACTTCCCACACTGTTCTACGTATATTCCTGCAGAGAATCTTTACAAAGGCCTTGTAAGCACAGGCATGCTAAGGGCAGATAAAACAAATCAACTCTAGGTAGTGAAGTTAATTCACAACGCTAAAACACATTAAACTATGACATACAAACGAAGCTTCTGAGTTCACATATCAGTCACACTATCTAATTATATTCCACTATTCACATCTCGTCAAGTTTGCAAGTTGTTGGGACAGCAATTGCCAAATTGTGGCAGATGGAAGTCACTGTTTTTATAACTATAAATAGTTTAGCTACTGTTCTTCTTTATTCTTGAAGACAGTGATGAAAGGAAGGGAAACTGGAAATTTGGAAGGATCTTTCTTTTACTGGACTGTATCAGCTTTGCATCTTTTCTGTTTTATTTTTAGCATTGTAATGGCCTTCATGCAAAGCATGATTAAACCCTCTATATAAAGAATTATTTAAATTTATTATTCAGAAAATGTAATACTGGGTTCTTTGTGTAATGACAATTGCATTATTATAGTGATGTATACCTTGCCATTGATCCTTATGCAGGGCTCTCATTGATATCAGTAGGAGGGTTGTGCATGGAATAAGAATGGAAGAACATGTGGGTATGGCCATATTCTTCTGGAGCATGAGGATATTTCACTGATTTGGGGCACTTGGCTTGTACTTACCTTCTGTTTTTTCCTAAACCTTACCTATGTTTTTATTTCTAAAACCTGTTATGCAAACAGTATTTGTGCATATAATTACTTTAGCAGGAGGCATTTTTTCCTGCTATAGTTATGTTGATTTACTTATTTTAGTATCGCTTATCCCAACATATACCAAGACAGAAGTCAACTTTACCAGTACAAGGCACCATTATACCACTATGACTGTCCGCATCAGGAGGGATGCCACTTATATGTACATCTACAATTAAGGCCACACAGCTGTTGAAGTGACAGTATATATACCGGTATGACTGTTCAGTTCTCATTTTGTTTGACATTTTTCCCATACTTCAAGTGTAGTGGCCCCTACTGTCATTCATAAGGAGTTATAACTCATATTAGCTGAGTTTCCCCATCTGTTGCAAATGTTTGACAACTAGAGATAACTGCCTAATCTGGTTATGAAGATACTTGGTTTCTATTGCAGACAGTGTAGAGAGAACAAACATTATTTTCTGCATTGCTATTGAAAAATATGTTAGAGAGTTGGTACAACATGATATCTGTAGTGCTTTCTGTAAAATGGCTGAGAGCAGTTTGTTTGTGCTACCAATAAAACCCTTTTCAGAAGTAGGTGTGCCAGGGAGAAGGTGGCCTTTAGAAAAGGATCCTGTTGATGTGCTACCTCTTGAGAGCAAGCTCTTTGCCATCTGTAGACAGAACCTGAGAAACCAGTTTCTTTCTATTTCAGAAACATCAAAA
>NW_017729033.1:96466911-96468026 GCF_001723915.1 Gavialis gangeticus | reverse complement strand
TCATAGCCCTTGCAAGGTCCAAGCCTTTGGCACTCAGACTACTTCCATCCTAGCCCCTCAAGCCAGGGGAGCGATGTGGTGCAGCCCCACATTGAGGTCTTTTCTGAAGAAGAACGTGCTCCCCCAAGACTCGCTCAAGCCCCGACCCCGCAGCGTCTCTGACATTTTTTGGGAGCCATTTGATAAGTTTGGCATCTCCGGGCGATGCTGATGAGGAAAAGCAGCTCCATTAATAATCTGCTGTTTATTTTAGAAGTTCAGGAATGTGCCAGGCAGACTAAACATTTTCCAGTTTACCTGGGTGTGGTTATGCTTGTCTTTTTTGTGTTGGGAACATGTTTAAATATCTCCAAAACGTATTCAGGAAAAGAAATGATGTGCTTGTTTTGTTTGTTTTCAATATTACTTCATTTTGGTAATTCTGTGAGATCCATTTGCTGATGCAGGAGAACAACTGTGGGCAGCTATACTGATATCCTTAGGGCTTTTTTATCACTCAGTCCAAAAGGAGTTGTCTCTAGGTAAAGTATATATACTGGATAAATACTTCAGCTTTTCTTCTGAGCTTTCCAAGAACATCTCTTCTTGAATAAAATAAACTTTCATTCAAGTTTGGTATCAGCTATGTTAGGGTCTTGTTATACAGTAATTTTAGGTGTCTCCCGAAGCTCTTAACACCTGGACTGTCTTTACATTAACACCTGGCACTAGTTTTAAGCGCCCTTAGGTGGCTCAAAATGACCACCAGGGCAGGATTATCTATAATCTGTGCTACCCAGCCTGTGTTACACTAAGGTGTAGCCACTCCAGACTACATTTTAGTGTAAACATCCCACCCACTCCCTCTTCCCCACTAGCTCAAAGTGGGCACAGTGCCCCCTTGCTCCCTTCCCTGCTTGCAGCTGCCTGTGGTATCTATCCTGAGGGAGAAGGCAGGGAAGGGTTAAACTGCCTGCCTGGCTACGACCACTGCCGTTGTGGGCTAAAAGAGCAGCAGCTTGGCAGCAGTGGTAGCTGGGCAGGAAGGTTAACCCTGTCTGGTCCTCTGGGGCAGACTGTCCATGCAGCCACACGTACATAATGCCCTGGGGGCTGGGGGAGGCAGGGGAAAATCA
>NW_017729033.1:96452582-96461911 GCF_001723915.1 Gavialis gangeticus | reverse complement strand
CAATTTACCCCACACCAAAATGCATGTCCAGTCACGTGTGCTGAGGCAAAAAGTCCTGGCTCAAATTTGCACCACTTCTATTTGAGCTGGTGCAAGTGCAAGTACCTGTCTATGTGTATGCGCCCTCTAATATTACAACACCAGAACTGTAAAAATGGAGAAGAGAGCATGCCTTGCAGCTTTCCTCCTATACTTCCTCAGATCCGGGAGTGAGTGAAGAAGCTTCACAATATAGGAAGTGCAACTGTGCTAGGGGAAAATCACAAGGGGCAGGGGGTAGCATGGAGGGGGCCCTGGGGTGGGGAATCAAGCTAGCACTAACACCCATCAACATTTGTCTGGCTTACAGCGTAACATATAACATGGTCTGTAGGAGCAGTTATCCTTGATCTCATCATATAGAACTCAACAGAAATGTTCAGGCTATCACTTAGTACATAAAAGCTGGTACATTTACAGTCTGCCCATCCCCATAGACCTTCTACTGTAGAGGATTTACACCCAAATTGAGGTGTTTCTCCCAATATCTTTTATTTAAAAATGAGCTGTACAGGTCTTCTTGAAAAATATATAAGCTTGGTTTGGCACTATATCAATGTTCTAGTGGTGCAGTCCCTGTTAGCTGATGCATACTCTACCTAAAAACCTGATCTCTCATTCATTTATCAGTTTCTCACCCTTCCATCCCACTTACAAGCTGCTCACTTGCTCCACTGGTTCATTTAACAAACAATAAGTTTACTCTGTCTGTTTCTCTTTGTAAACCTTGGTAGTTTAAAGATAATTTCCCTGTGTTTTAATGGAATTCTGATAAATGCTTGGGAATTTGTTGCAGATTCAATAGAAGAGGTCTTACTGATTCGATTTCAGCCTTAACTTACTTAATAACAATAAAATACAGCAAAAAGATTGATTTGAGGACCAAAA
Organism: Gavialis gangeticus; assembly: GCF_001723915.1. Taxonomy (NCBI): domain Eukaryota; kingdom Metazoa; phylum Chordata; order Crocodylia; family Gavialidae; genus Gavialis; species Gavialis gangeticus. The sequence goes on along the minus strand of NW_017729033.1, from coordinate 96,460,984 downwards.
AGAAAGTATTGTAATGGCTTTAGCAGTACCAGTTCGTTAACTAGCACACTCTATCAAACTTGTGAGGCTACATTGACCTGCCACTGTAGTAGTTTTCGCTTGGAATGAAGCTATTACTGTGACTCAGTAATCCATATTGGCCATAGGAACAATGTTACGGTAATGATACTAATTTTGAAACATGCTGTTTTGTATCATTAGCTTCAGAAATGCTGTTTATTTCACTGGACCCAATGTAGCATAGAACATTATTTTGTAAGTACCTTTTATCAGCTTTCAATGACAGATCTGTTATTTACTCTGACCAACTTCTCTGATGATAGTCGGTACAAGGAAAAAAAGTCCTTCTGTGATTTGTTGATCTGTCTACAAAGTGAACAATTTAGTGAGAAGAAACTAAGCATATAAAATCAAAACAGATTTTTGTTTTGGGATAGTAAAAGGTTTAGCCTGAGTGTTTAAACTTCCCATGATATTTAGCACCTTTGGTTTGCAATGAGTTCAGTAATTTAAGGATCACTGAAGAGCAAATTTTAAAGGTTAACAACTTCTGAGTGCAATTTTGATGTCAACTCTTCCCAAGATATCTAGTTAGAGAACAGAATTAATCTAGAATTAATTAGGTCCATTCTCAGGTAGGTGAAGCTGGATTTTAAAAATTATGAGAGTTTTTCTGCTTTTTTTTTTTTTTTGGTTTCTGCTTTTGTTTCTTTACTACTATGTTAATTGAGTTTTATAATGGATAATTATAATAGGCTTTTTAAAACTGTTCAGTGCTGGCTTAAGTCTGCTTCCACTGAAATCAGTGCAAGTTTTAACTTTGACTTCAGTAGTGGATAGGTTAACTTTACCAAGTTGCAAAGGAGAAATTTATTTCCTTACAGAATTATTCATTGAGGTGCATCCCCCATTATGATTGTAACTTGCTAGGTGTGAAGTTGAGTAGTGATGTTAGAGAAATTAAATACCCACCTACCACTATCTGATGAGATATGGGAAAATAACCGAGAGGCAAAATGAATAAAGTTGACATATTTTGACATACTTATTTTAGCATCCTAGTTATAGATTCTCTTCACCTTTTCTTCATGAAAACTGTGTTTACCAGTTTCACATTTTTCTCCATTGGAGCCTCAGCAGCAGCGCAGTGGAAGTGTCCTGGAAATTACCAGGAAACGATAAACCTTTTCCTCATAAGTAACCCCATCTACTGTTGGAAATAGTACTTGACGCAACTCCTGCTTCTCCAAACTCTCTCTTGAGGGGGGAATTCTTATAGCCTGTCACAGAAATAAATTGGAAAGATAAAAGCATTATAGGTGACATCTCTATGACTGCCATAGGATTTCCAGAGAACCTGAGGAAATTAGGTTCCCAATTCAGTGGGACTGAGGCACATAATATCCTTAGGCTCCTTTTTAAAATTCATCCCTTAGATGCTTTTGATGATGTCTCCGAAGTGGCTTAAAATAGAAGTTCTGTTATGAGAAACTGACATATGCCTCAAAGGCACTTAGGCAGTCATGAACACCCCACTTTCTCTGTCCTTATCTTGAATAGTACAGGAAGCTAACAGTAGAGTTCCATCGGTGGTTTTCTTTTGTATCTCTGAAAGAAATCTTCATGTGAACCTTGGGTTCCATGAATGTATATGTGGATTTTATCTTTTGAGAATCCAAAGTATTAAACAAGCCCTTAACAAAACCATGATGGAGCATAAAGGTTAGATTGTGATGCCTTACTTAAACTAAATAACACTGTGATTTATAACAATTTCAAGGAAGTCAATGAGATTGTTTAAGGAATAAATTATTATTCAAAAGTGAGCAAAGATCTTTGCATTTAGCTTTTGTTTAGAAAGCATAATACAATATTTAAAAAAATATTTTATACACTTTAGAAGTGGTAGAAATTCCTTCAAACGTACATTTTTATTTTTTTAAATACTAAGTATGATTTCAAAGACACTTATATGCTTATCGAAACCTACTTGTACACTTCCAGGTCTCATGTTTTTCTCTCTTGTGTCCCAAATATAAATTTTAGTTCTTTTGCTTGACTACAGCTAGGCTCCCAGATTCTTTCCTAGTCTGCGAATTTGAACAGTTTACAGGATATTCCCATTATGTGCTCAGCAGGTCTGGCAGTCATTATGCCGGTCCTGGCATGTGTTTCTATTCATCTATCACACCCGCTGAGTTTCTTTTTACTAGCAGCGCACTATATTTGCTTTTGGGAGAAGTTTGAGGAAGGTCCAGAACTCATGGGACTGAAATGCAATACAGTGAAAGAACAGCAATGAATCAGAACATCAGTCACTATTTGTATGTGCCTGCTGGGCCGGGCCATCTGTAACATAAGAATGTGGAATCAAGGTCGGAGTACTTTACTGGAAATGCTGGTGGAAAATGAATATTTTTCCCCATAGAAAATTTTTCCCTGTACCCAAAAATATTAAAACTTTTTTTGGCTGAAAACTAAAAATTGTATCTGGATAGATTGATATTCACTTAAAAATTTTAGTTTTCAGTTTTCCAACAACAAAATAAAAGTCATGAAAATGAAAACTTTTCTATTCCATTTGAGAACATTTTAATTTCGTCAAAGTCCAGTTGTCACTTTGAAACTTTTTTATTTAAAAATTCCAACCAGCCTTTTTCTAATTTCTTCTTTGCTAGTGTTTTTTTTCAAGGTTTCACTTAATTTCTTTTTCCTGTATCTGTAAAGGGGAAATAATAGGACTATCTCTACCACTGAGATGTGTTATGAACAATTAGAAAGTGTACAGCATTTTGAAAGACAAGGTTTAATAAAGCACTAGGAATTATTATTTCAAACATGTATGAACAGTTTACAGTTTTTTATTTTATTAATAAAAAAGAGAAGTTTGCTTTTTTCTTTTTCTACACCTGTATGCCTATTTCAATCCCATTTCTTTAACATGCACATGAAGGTGATATTCACTTTGTCTTTATTTGAACAAACTTTTATTGGAGTTAATGAGAACTTGGCTGAATAAGGACCACAGTGAGTATACTCTGAGAGAGAATTTCTGAATTATGTCCCCAAAGCAGTCAATGCAAAAACTTGCCTTGGATCAGTAGCATAACTGAGGGGGAAGTGACCAGGACAAAATAAAAGGAGCATGGAGAAATTGGATATAAGTGGAATTAATTAAAGCATTCTGGCAGCATAGATAACCCACATAGATTGTAATCATGTCACCCCAACAGGATATGCTAAAGTAAATAAGACACAGTGGTTCTAGAGGTTGCAGTTCTGTTAAATGGCTGCATTTATGGTTTAGTCAGTCTACCAATGAACTGTACAATCACTCCTCCTGAATGCAAGAAATATATGACACTTACTCAGTTGAGAACCAACTGCTTATGGACTGTGTTGCTTGTTTTGCAAATGGTTGTTGCCATGCTAATCGTGGAAAATCCCTAAGGGTTAGGGATTTGGTTTTCTCTTGATTCACAACTATAATGTCGTTAGTGTCTGTCTCTTCATAAAGTTAAGGAATCAATGACTGACTAACAATAAAGCTAAAAATCTTACACTTTAGATTCAACAGTGCATATTGCTGGGTACCAGCAGCACAGAACCAATTAATACCAATTAATATTTGTTGTTCCCTTGCAGTTTGTATTCTAGCAAAAATCTACCCTCACTCCACACTAAGCTGGAACACAGCTTGATTTCTGCTTCATAAGAAAGTAACATATCAGCCATCCTCTCCATCCTTTCCCTGAGGTTCATTAAAGAGTTGTGTTTGTCTGAGATGTACCTCTTAGAGCTCCCTCTGAGACAGTACACTTCCTCTTCAGCCTTGCTGCAGGATGATGACGTGAAGACAGGATAAATCTTCTAATCTTCCAAGCACTGACAGTTGATTACAACAAACCTTCCCATTTCACACTCCTGCATTTTTTTGATCATATCATTGGAGTTTTTTTCATTAATGAAATTAATTCAAGTCTCAGGTCTTGGAATTCTAGATATTTAATCTCTGTTTGCCATGCATTTTTAAACAGAATAAACAGTAGATCTTTAGAACTAGGTACACACTTTTGAAAATCCAAGGCAGAGGCATAATAGAGCAGCTTTATGCCCTGGGCAGTGACAGGACATGGGGCAGTAATGGCAACTGTGTGGCCAGTTTCCAGCTGCAGCAACAGCTGTTTTTGAGCACCCACCCATCTCTTGCTGCCACAAAAGGAGGTGCCTGGGGCTACTGTCCTGGTCACTTCCCCCTCAGTTATGCTACTGATCCAAGGCAAGTTTTCACACTGAGTGCTTTGGGGACATAATTCAGAAATTCTTTCTCAGAGTATACTCACTGTGGTCCTTATTCAGCCAAGTTCTCATTAACTCCAATAAAAGTTTGTTCAAATAAAGACAAAGTGAAAAGTAAGTAAAGCTTTTAGTACTTGACTCTTTGAGAAAATAGTCCCACCTTAGATTGTTGAATGATTTTACTGTCTGTTTTTGACAGGCCATTTTAAAGGGTGAGAAATGACTCCATGTTTACATTTTTAATATTCATTATTGAGGAGCTAGAAGCCTGTGGTTTTCAATTGTATTTCTAACAGTGGTCCACTGATGAGGACAATCTGTTTAACAAACTGGCATATAAGATAGTTTTCTCCATATGTCGCACATTTGCCATTCCATCTGCTATGTAATAAAGCCACCAAAAGCCCAGGCTGACCAGACCCTTAGGTGATCTTGCCAGTGTCTTTTTATTTTATTTTTTTAAGAAGAAAATCTCTTTAACCCCTTTTATTGTATATAAGATTCAGTATGTTTGAGCCATGTAACATTGAGTAAGTTGAGAGAAATATATGAAGATCTTCCAAAGTATATAAAGCAGCCTGATATTCTTTTTGACTGTTTTGTCCTTCACTTCATGTATTTACTGTCATTCATATATACAATGGATACCGCTAATCACTTGTAATGTGTACTATTAGCTAGTTCCTTTTTCACTTAAAAATGTTTAAATGAATTAGCTCAGGTAAGAATTAGTGAGTACTGGAGAGGGGTGAGTATCTGACAGACTACAAGCAACATGTCAGCATTTATGCCATGCTATTAAATAAGCCAAGCCAGACCAAACTAAAGCCAGGGCTTTCCCCATGGCATAGAGATGAAGTGTGCATCCAGAAGGAAATTAAAATTGTATGTATTATTTTTGCTTTGGCCTTATTAACACACTATTGTAATAAAACCAGATGTGATACATGCCAACTAGTTTGAGCACATTTGGTAACTATACAAAGTTTCTTCAGAACATACAGTTTTAAGGTCTGCTTTAAAATATAGTACAGTTCTTCTTTTATAGTTTCCTCTTTTATGACTGCCCAAAGGAGCTGGTATTATTGTTGGTTGCTGAATTCCAATAAGCTTATGCTGAAACCAAACAGAATTGTATTCACTCTGCTACCCTGTAATGAAATGAAGCCATCAGACAGAGTTCTTTGTCTCTGTTGCTCTTTACATTTCAGAATTATGCTGAAATTATTCAAATGGACTAGTAAAACTATTCATGCTGCCCTGTGCCACCAGCTGGGGCTGGGGTGCAGCAGGGAAGTGCAGCTCTGGTTGGACAATGGGCTCCTGGTAGTCTCAGTCCTGCCTGCTGTGGTTGCAGTGGCTCCCACTTATGCAGGCAGCAGTGAAGTGAGTCCCACTCAGGTATGGGCTTGAGGGAGATGAAGGGGATGCCAGTGGCAGCCTTGCCCTAGGCTAGGCTCCCACACCATGCCATGCAGCCTAACCATGCTCCCCTCCCCAGACTCCCTCCAAACCAGTGTACCCTGGCTGCAAGAGGCGCCCTTCTCCTGAAAGCATAGGCACTGGACCCCAGCGGCCTGGCCACATAGCTTGCTGCCACCCCCACACATCTTTCCCCCATTAGGGTCCTGTGAGTCTGCATGGGGCCCTCTGGGGCAGAGGGTAGCTGAAGGCCCCCTCTGGGAGGGCTGGGGAAGGCGGGGGGCTGAGAGTTGGGAGTGAAGGCACCAGCTGAGCTTGGGGGATGTGAGTCAGGAGTGAGGGGCACTGGCAGGGCTGTGGGGCTGTGTTGGGAGTGAGGGGCACCAGCAGGGCTGGGGAGGTTGTGGGTTGGGAATGAGGAGCAATGGCATTGGCAGGGGCAGGGCAGCAGCATGTCAGGACTGCTTAACACCACAAAGTACCAGGGAGGACAGCTGCAGCTGAACCTGCATCCTAGTGAGCAAAGGAGGCGGCGGGGGGGGCTCTGATTTTCCATGATAAGTCATAATCAAACACCAAAATATATAGTTATTTAGAATTTATTTTATTATAATGATTGAGGCACTGGGAGACCTCCACATTTGCTTTAAAAATTTAAATATATGAATATGTGTTCAACTGATACCTATACATACAGTGGCATTTCATTTTGATCATGGAAAACCCCAGATTCTGGGTTTTTTTAATCAGAGAATTGGCCCCCATCCCTTTTTTTAAATCAGAGAAATTGCTATTTGTAAACAGAGAAAACCGGGATCCCTACTTATTAGTTATGACCTAATTGCAAAGTCACACAAATACATCAATAAGATAAACTTTTCATTTCATAGCATTATTCAGGGAAAACTGATGCTATTAGACTGCATCATAGAAATTTGGGTTCAAATGAAAAGACTGTTGTCTGTGAGATGAGTCTGTTATTTGGATAGAACTTTTGCTTAGAAAAAAATCATATTGTTACCCCTGTAAAGCACATGAAGATCCACAGATGAAAGCTGCTATATGTGAGGAAAGCATTATTATTGTTTATTAGATATTTATCCAGCAGTCTGTTCTCAACTCAGCTGCAAAATTCCCATTCATAGTGCATTAAATTAGGACTACATCCCCCTCTTCCTTTCTCAGATTATGAAATGAATGTGTATGCAATTTGAAGATAGACATTTCTTTCTAAGAATAATGGCAACAAAAAGGAAGTTTCATGCCAACTGATGGATATAACTAGAACCCATGTCTCATCGAGTGAGGGGGAGGTGAGAACAGAGAAGTCTTATGTGGAGGTGTTTTCTTTTTGAGTGGCATCTGTGCAGTGTTACCTAATGTATTCTGTTTCAATATCAGACTGATAGGTTTATCTTAGGCAAATTAGTTTACTTTTCTGTGCCTCAGTTTCCCCTTTTTTGAATTGTGAAGTTTCCTTTTGACTTCTACTCTTAATCTCTCTGGCCAGGTACAGACATTGCACTTAATGTCCTTTAAGCATGCAGAAAGCACTTTACACCCATAACAGAACAGACATTCATGGCACAGAAAGCTCTTTAAAAATGGTGGATCCAGCTCTAAGCTAACCCTAGATGTGTACTAGCTTAAAGTGCTTTCTGTTAGAGGACTTTATCAAACGTCTATGCTGAGGATAATTTTAGAGCATGATTGCTACCTGAGTGGTGTTGCACAGGACTACTGTAGCCTTGGGCAGAGCTTGTTTGATCTGCTTGAGCAGCCAGGCCACCACCCCCTAGCTGTCACTAACCCAAGTCAGTGACAGCCTCTGATCCCAACAGCAGCACAAATGCCCTGCCCTGTTTTTGACAGTGCTGGGAACTTCAGCAGGTGGGAGTGGGAAAGGAGCCCCCTGCTATTGGGGTAAGCCTTGGACCGGCCTCCAGCAAGACCCAAGTGAGAAAGCTGTCGGCATGGGGGGGAGTGGTCCTTTTCCACCCCCCTCCCACCAGAATTCCCAGCACATTGAAAAGGGGTGCAAGGAACTTGTGCTGCTGCTTCTGGTTGCAGCTGGGGGAAAGGAGCCCCCTTGCTGGGTGGGCCCTCCCCCAGCTTCCCAGCTTGAGTCATACTGCAGGATGGGATGCTTCCCCCCCCCCCCGTGACAGGGGTATTCCTTTACCTCAGCTGCAGCCAGAAGTGGCGGTGCAAGTTCCCTTGACTGCTTTTTACCATGCTGGGAACTCTGGGTGGGGAGTGAAAAAGCAACCCCTCTGGAGCCTGGATCTGGCCCTGCTCCCACGAGGACCTGAGCTGGGAAGCTGGGGTGGCCTACTCAGCAGGGGGGGCTCCTTTTCCAACCCTCTCACTAGAGTTTGTTCCACAGGGAACTTGTGCTGCAGCTGCTGGCTGCAGCTGGGGAAGTGAGCCCCGCAACTGTTGGGGCCTCCCTACAACTTCCTGGCTGCAGTCTGGGGGAGGGTTCAGCCAGGTCAGGTTCATGTGGAAAGGGGCTTTCCCTTTCCCACTTTTGCCCCCCAGCCACTGCTGACAGTCCCCATCTGGCAGAGGTATGGAGCTGGTGGGGCAGCTCTGGCAGTCTCCTGAGAGGCCTGCAGGAGTGCCCCCTGCCTGCTGGCCTTGGCCAGTGCAGGCAGGAACTGATCCCCACCCCCACCAAA
>NW_017729033.1:96447281-96447582 GCF_001723915.1 Gavialis gangeticus | reverse complement strand
CCCCCCCAAATAGTGCACATCTGTTCAGCTGGAATTTGAATGCACTCTAACTTATAGCACTTTAAGTTAAATGTGATACAGTGATTCTGCCATGGGCTTTTTGAATGTCTATACTTAGCCTCTGAGTCTGAGTTCCTGTACATGGGGATAATAATCAAATGCTAGTTCTACAGGGTATGGCAAAATATATTGGGTACAGTGTAGTAAATTGTGGACAGAAATTAAAATTATTATTGTACTGAAGTCCAAATGTACTTAGTCATAAGTGTTTAAAAAACAAAACAAAATAAACACAAAATTA
>NW_017729033.1:96446132-96447270 GCF_001723915.1 Gavialis gangeticus | reverse complement strand
CCTGAGTTAGATGGAGGTCCTGCATTCTGGCTAAGAACCTGCGTGAGCAGTCAGACCTGGCTGCATACTTAAATCTCTAGAATCTAAAGTCAAGTCCCGATTCCACAAAATAATTGCAGCACACAACTAAATTTCAGCAGGTATACACATTTTACCTCTTTATTAAATATTTTCAATTTTTTCCTTCTAATAAAGTAGATGCCAGCATATAAAACAAGTTTTGTAAGTCAGAAAGAAGAAAAACTGTATATGTCTATTTAATATCTGTAATATTCTTAGCTTAGATCTAGATAAAACATCATTTAAAAAGTAAAATCCATCAAAGAAATCAAATGGAGGTGTAGGAAAATACCTTTCACATAGATCTCATATCATCTTGTTCAGGGATCTTTAGATGGTCAGTCCCAGGAAACTATCCGAAATGCATTTGCTTCTCTATTCTATATGACTTTTTCCATCATAGCCAGGTCCACCAGCCTTATGTGGCTTGGGCATGCATGAATACTTTTCTATTGTAAGAAGATTTGACTAGCTCTCATCATTCAGTGACCTGTGGATAGATATGGAATGTGCAAATAATTGATTTGCAATTCAGGGTCTGATCTGAAAATAAGGGGAAAAAAGCCCTAAAATGTTTCACTGTGGTTAAAAAAAAAAAATCTTTTGTTTTGTTTTATTTGCTTTTGACTTGCTTTATTCTTAACATTTTTTACAAAAGCAAAGCTATGGTAATGAAGGGCTGGACTTAGTTGTGCTACTTAACACCAGATTAGACAAGGATACAGAGGTGCCCCTATTTAACCTAGTGATTAGAGCACCTCATGAATAATTTATGGGATTTGAGTTCAAGTCTTTCCTCCAGTGTACAAGATTTAAATACATATTGGTCACTGACAAGACTTTAAGTCTTTACTTAAGTGACCTGTGCCTTTTCTGAGCTGTCTCTCTCTGGGACCAGCAGCATCTGAAAAGCTGTGGCTTGTTGTCTAGTCTCTTGGTAGCTAGTCTCTTTTCTTGTAAGTTGTATCCAATCCTTTCCTACTTACCCATTCCTACAATCCTTATTGTTATCCCTATCCATTCCTTCCAACTTATTCCCCCCAAATCCTCTTTGTTCTTGTTAGTTGGTCTTGATTCT
>NW_017729033.1:96437297-96441132 GCF_001723915.1 Gavialis gangeticus | reverse complement strand
AGTCTCTTGGTAGCTAGTCTCTTTTCTTGTAAGTTGTATCCAATCCTTTCCTACTTACCCATTCCTACAATCCTTATTGTTATCCCTATCCATTCCTTCCAACTTATTCCCCCCAAATCCTCTTTGTTCTTGTTAGTTGGTCTTGATTCTTCCCCTCCCACCCCCCCATAAAAAGAAATACGTATTTTCCCTGAGAGTGTGTCATCACTGTGCAGGAAAGCACAACATATATATCACACACACACATTTTGAAGCACACCAAACATTATGAAGTGTGCTGGGAAGGCAGGTGCCAGGTCTTCTGCCAGGGGAGGGAGAGGGGGCAGAGGGAGAGCTGCAAGTTCCACCCGCCCCAAACAGACACACCCTGTTTCCTAGCAGCAATGAGTCTTCTGCTGCTAGTGGGAGCAAGGATGTGGTAGCAGTGCCTGCACCTGCACCACCACCACTAACACCACTAACCGGTAGCAGCATGACATTCTTCACCCCAATTTCAGTTCCCAGTGTAAGCCTTCCAGTGCCAGAGGAGGAGCTGGATCTGGAAGCAGAGGAGCTGAGGGCCATAGCAAAGGAAATTCTGGGGAAGTAGGGGGAATCTGAATTTGTACTCCACACCCTTCAAAGTTCCTCTAGAGGAAAGTATCCTCTGGAAGGCACATTGGAGTAGGTTGTGGGGGCAGGTGGCTCAGCTCTTCCTCCAGTTGTGCCTCTGCCTAGTGAGGAAGGGTAAAAGGCAGGGTCCCTACCCTAAACCCAGAAGTGGATGGGTAGTGTAGTGTGGGATAATTTTGAGGTGGCAGATGATCCTAGGTATGCTACATTCCATCACTGCTGAAGGCAGATCAGCCAGGGCAAGGACTTGAAACACTTTGCCACCATGGCAATGCTGCTGCATCTGAGGAGGCAGCACCCCCTTGTTCCTCCTCAGCCTGGCACCAGTGGGTGCATGCCCAAAAAGAAGTCACCCTCTTGCTCCAAAGTCCCCATCCCCAATAAGTAGAGGCAGGCCACCCTGGACCAATGGGAGAAAGGGGGAGACAAAGTGGGGTGCATTCCCAAAGCGAGCAAGGTCACCCAGAGCATTGGGGAGATGCTTGCTTTGGATGGCCAGCCCTTCTCCTTTGTTGAGGTCCAGGTTCAGGTGGCTCATGGTACTCGTGGCCCCATCATACCAAGTGCCCACATGCAAGATAGCAGGATGGTGGTGCCCTCCCTGTATGAGGCATTCAGGGAGTACTTGAGTGAGGAGCTGAAGAAGGCCAGGTCTGCAGGTAGTTTGCATTTCACTTTGGACATCTGGAGCAGCCGGGGTGGAGATCACACCTACATCCAGGGCACTGATGCGATCAGTCAGGGAGTTGGTGGGTTCTCCTTCAAGCAGAGGTGATGGGTGGGCCCCACACAGCAAGAAAGATCATGGGGGCCATGAACTGCATGGTGCAGGGGTGGATCGTTGGGTAGGATGAGCTAACCTACAGGTTCATGGTCACCAACAATGGGTTCAATTTGGTTAAGGTGGTGCATGATGCCAACTTTGTTGGCATCTGCTGTGTGGCACACAAGTTCCATCTCATAGTCAGGGATGCCTTGGAGGGGGACAGGGCTCCCAGTGATGGCGCCGTCACTACCAGCCAGCTTATTTTGAAATGCAGGAAGTCGGCGGGCTAGTTCCACCGCAGCATCAAGGGGGGCAAGGTGCTGCAGGATAAACAGGCAGACCTGAGCATCCTGCAGCACAGAATCATACAGGATGTGGAGACTCCATGGAACTACAGATATCTGATGCTGGAAAGGCTGATTGAGCAACATAAAGCCATCCATGAGATGGCTTTGCTTGGGGAGATCGGCAGCTCCCTTAACAAAACAGAGTGGGATACCATTTCCCAGATCTTGGTGGTCCTCAAGCCATTCCTTGAGGCCACTGAGAGCCTCAGCACTGGCAATGCCCTTCTTAGCCAGGTGATCCCCGTCATGAGGGAACTTGAGAACCAAATGGAGAAGTTCCAGGGGATTGATGTTCCTGGCTGGGGCAAGCTGGTTTCACCAGAGGTGCAGGCACTTGTGAAGCGGCTGAAGGAGGGCATCAAAAAATGGCTGAATCCATTGCAGTCCAGTATGGTCCATGCGCTGGCAGGCATGTGCAACCTGAGGGTGAAGGGGAGCATCTGCAGTAGCAAAACCCTGGATCACTGGACAGAGGTGCTAGCGAACAGAGCCAGGGAGGCACAAGGGCAGAGGAGGAGGAATGTGGAAGAGGGGAATCCACTTTCCCTTGCCAGCACTCCAACCACAAGCCAGTCTCCTCCACCACAGCCATTGCCAATGTGGACCAAGGGCATGGCTTCAATGTTGGGATCCAGAGGCACCAATCCCCACCATCAGGCAAGTATCGTGGAGGCCTGGGTGACTACCTATCTTGCTGAGGATATGGAGTGGCTGCACTCCAACTCCTTGGCCTATTGGCCAACCTGCAGCCAAGTGGCAGAATCTGGCCACAGTTTCCCAGGATCACCTGTCCTGTCCACCGATCAGTGTTCCATGCAAGAGGGTGTTCAGCATTGATGATGATGTTGTGACACCCCACTGCACTTCCTTGGATGCTGGTTTGGTGGAGCAGTTGGTGTTCATGAAGGTGAACTTCCCACTGCTGGGGTTCCCCAAGCTCCATGTGCAGATGGATTGAGTGGCACCCTCCTCATTCTGTGCCTACTTGCTTTTTCATTTGCTTCAGAATCTTGAGGTGCACTTTCACAGAAACCCCTGCATCACTCTGTCTGAAACCTGTCTGAAATCAAGTCTGCATGAGAGGCTATCATCCCTGCTACAGTCATCCTGCTCTGCCTTAACATACACAAGTGGTATACGTTTTGTTTTCAACCGTTTGAGGTGCACTTTCACAGAAACCCCTGCACCTGGAAACTTGGCAGGCTTCATGCACTCAGAAGTAGCTACCATCCCTGCTGTTCTGCAAAACAATGACAAAATTATAGGTATTTTAGAGTTTTCCCATTATAGTCTATGACTGAATATCCAATTTGGCACTGAATCTCTGAATCTGAATTGGCTGAATCAAATCAGGACAGTGATCTGAATCACCGAATTGAATCACTGTCCCTCCAAATCAGACAAATCCAAATCACAATCGAATACTTGCTACTTTGCACAAGCCTACTAGGCACTGTAGTCTGGTAACTGTTGCTGCTCCCTTTCCTCCCTCTCTGCTGACAGCCCCATCCCTGTGTGAAAAATTAACCCTCAAAGGATTACAAATTCCCTAAGGTGCTGTAAATTAGAATACCTTAAATCTGTTACCTGATTAGATGAGGGTTATCTTTTTTTTTTGCGATCAGCCATTTTAGAAGCACTCTGCTGCTGTGCACATGTGTTAGGTCAGGGGTTGTCAACCAGAGGTATGTGTACCCCTGGGTGGTACGGGTGGGCAGGGATGAAGCACTGCTACCCCATGCTGCTACCTCACTGGAGTAGGGCTGGGTTGGGGTGAGAGCAGGGCCACACAAATGCCTTGCTGCCGCTGCTCTGCTGTTTGCCATGCCCTTGCTTGGCACCTGGAAGCTTGCAATGCCTGCCCCCCCGGCGTCCGGCCACTCGCAACCCCCTCCCCCCACCCGTTCTCTGTCTGGCCATTTACCACTGCCTCTACCCCCCCCACTCTGTGTACAGCCACTCACCACCCTTGGTCCTGGGGTACACTTACTAAAAAGAGGCCCACCAGTAGTACACTTAATAAAAAAGGTTGAAAACCTCTGCTACACTAATGCCCATAGCATGGGGAACAAGTAGGAGGAACTCACCCTCCTGCTGGCTGACACCAGCC
>NW_017729033.1:96434618-96436387 GCF_001723915.1 Gavialis gangeticus | reverse complement strand
TCCCTTCCGACCCTAGAAACTATGAAACTATGAAAAATAGCTCTAGCTTCAGTATGATCCTTGTGTATAGTGGTAGGGCACTCCAAAGTTGCAATTATATTCATACTTAGTGTATTATGAATTGTAACTGTACTCTTGCAAAGCCACCCAAATAGTATTCATTGAATTTATGTTTGCTATAAGCTATCAACAGTTTTATGCATGAAATTAATTGGAGAATGTAAAGATAAGTTTGTTACTTACAGCATCCTTCACTCCACGCATCTTCCTGTAATTAATGGGGTTTTTTTACAACAGGCTGACATAATTTTAATGATGATTCTTCTATAAAAACCTTAATTATATTTTATAATCTATGATACATTATATTTTCCCCTTCCTTGTGCTAACAGGGTGAGAATCTAGAAAATGCTATTTCTCTCTAGGCCTCTTCAAATGAGGAGTGATGAAGAATCTCTGTGCAAGCTGTTTTTCTCCTAAAATTCCCATATGTTAATAAAACTTTCTTTGCACGCAAGCTGAAAATATTTTAAGACTAAAAATTTCCATGTTTCAAGAATTGTTTCTTGGGCTACATGGGAGGACATACTTTTATATGTACTTAGGAGATTTCATATTTTTATTACTATAATTGTAAACAGTGAAAAAATGAAATGTGTGCAAACAGAGCAAGAACTAAAGAACTAAGCGAGGTTTGTTTGTTTTTTAGTCAGCTAATCGACTACTGAGGGCAGGTCCAAAAAAATCTGCATGTGTGGTATGCAGTGCCACAGACCCATGTGGTGCACCTGCAGGCCTTTGCCACACTGCTAATTTTCAGTGTGGTGGTGCTTTTTTGACAGTGAGAGATCCTGGCATCAAAAAAACCCATGTCTGAAAAAAGTGTCGTGGTGCACGTGGTGGCAGCATGCACCACCTGAAACTGGAGCCTTACCAGCTGGACCCATGCTCCAGCTGCCTGTCAGGCTCCATGTGACAGATCACTGGTGCTAGAGCCTCAGGAGGCTCCTAGGATCCCAGGTAAGGCTGCTAAAACAAGCCCAGGTGCTGGTTTCAGCCTCCCATACCGCACCCAGGGCAACATGCCATGCATCAGAGTGTGTGCATGCAGGGTATTGCCCAGGGACAAGTAGTGACAACACAACTATGTGCCACTGCAATTTATCCCTGGGGAAATGCACATGTGTGCGCATCTGGACACACTTTATGAGTAAAAGTCTAAATGAGGTAAGGTGTTCATTTGGTCACAATATTGGCCTGTGCCTGTTGTCATTAGCAGTGTGTTGTAACTAATTTGGCTCTAAATCCTATGGTTCTATCATTAACATGCTGTGAGTGACAAATCACTGAGACTTACTTTGTGATCCTGGCTTCATCAGAGTCAATGGGTATGTTGCTGGAAATTTCAGTGGAGCCGAACTTGGAACCATAGATACACTGCAAACAGCTCTGTCACATCATGCTGATCAAAATATGAGGACATGGAATGCATATTAAGTACAGTCAGAGGGCTATTTAATTCCAAAAGGATACAATTATTAGGGGACTAGCCAATTGCCCATCAAGAATAACGGGGGGAAGGGGGCTATGATAGAGTGCTGCCACCTAATGCCCCATGTTGCTGCTATTCTGCCTCTTGTGCTGCTGGCCTCAGCTCCCCCACTCTCTGTCTGGTCTTTGGTGCACCTTCGGAATCATGGCGGCGCTCCCCCATGCTTGGCGCACTCTGATTGACTGTTTCCATCAGCCAGTCAGAGTGCAAATAAAAC
>NW_017729033.1:96427489-96429618 GCF_001723915.1 Gavialis gangeticus | reverse complement strand
GCCCCATGTTGCTGCTATTCTGCCTCTTGTGCTGCTGGCCTCAGCTCCCCCACTCTCTGTCTGGTCTTTGGTGCACCTTCGGAATCATGGCGGCGCTCCCCCATGCTTGGCGCACTCTGATTGACTGTTTCCATCAGCCAGTCAGAGTGCAAATAAAACGTTATGGACAGACAGACAGACAGACTTAGGCTTTTATAACATTAGAATGATACAGTCCTTCATCTCTTTAGGGATGATCCCAGGATGAATAATGGTTCAGTTCTCCTCCCATCTGTCCCCTAGCTCCAGTGAGGAACAATTTGTGGATGACTTGTAACTGTAGCAACCTATGTTTGTCATTCCATTTTGTAGCTGTTCAGCTATTATGGCCATTGTGGAGCAAGGAACCAAAGGTCCATATGCTTCCCAGCCACTGGCCAGTCATCTACTTCAGTGGACAGAACATAGGCACACAGTATTCTTTTACTTGCCTGGACTTAATGTGTGGGTAGCTCATGCAGGAATATGGGAATCCTTTTACTACTTCTTCCCACCTTTTGCTGATGTGCAGGCCAAAGAAAAATCTAGACCATGCCTAGCAAAATTATCCTGCTTAATAGCAAAATATTATTGTAAACTAATATCTAGTTTCAGCTATGAGACAGTGATGTACCCAGATTCTACAGTGTCTTTTGCCTTAGGGTTTTTGCAGGGGACCCTAGAATTGGGCAACAATGCAATCTTGAATGGCTTTGTTGACATATCAGCTAATTACTTTAAAGATTATATTGGTATGTCTACACGAGTTGCAGTCACCATGATAGATGTAGTATTGACAATTTTGGACAATCTGTAATGTTAATCTCCTATTCCTTTAAAAAAAGAAATTGTACCTGATTTGCATAGAAAGGGCCATATTGTCACCTCAGTAACACCTGTCTGAAATCAAAGCCATTTAACTTACCTGGTGGTTTTGGGGGGTTGTTTTTGTTCTTTGGTTAAATTAGCAGGAATCATTTACAGCTTCATTGTTCCATTTTCATGATTGGTTTCACTGCTGCTACAATTTACAGTTTCAGGGCTTTTTTAGTGGTCCTATTTATAATTTCAGCTGACTGTATTTTTCAATATGGAGGCCCATTTTCTGCAAATTGATGACCAGGGAAAGTCTTTCAATCCATCTGTTACCTCTGCCTGACTCAGGAAGCTATCACGTTCATTTCTTGAAATTATTTTATTTGCTTCACTGTATTTGGAAATAACACCATCTCCCAGGTTATTGATATGAAAAGAATACAGACACAAGTCTAAGACTAAGTCTTTTGGCATTGGCTGGCCCACGTATTATCTTCCCCCATTACCAGTAACTACCTTGTACCACAACACTATTTTTATCTATAAACAGGTTTTTAATTATTTTTAATAACTCTTTTCTTCTATGGTGTTTTTTGACATATGCAATCAAGCCCCACTGTAAAGTACATGAATCTGTGGCATGAACCTATTTTTCAATCAAGACAAATTGTATCCCTTACCTCACCTTTTCTCTTCAAGTTCAATAGAAAGCCCAGAGGGACTCAAGCATGTCTAACAGGTGTGATCCTGCTTTCATGAATCTAGGCTGACTGGTTCTTATGTTGCTGCATATTGTACATAATCCATTCTTTTATTAATGTTTCCTGTAAGTAGCCCCTCACAACTGAGAACAAAATACTCCCATGATTCCTTCTTAATTTTGGGAACATTTTTGCACATTAGCCATTTCCCGAAAGTCTCTCCACTTGCCATAAGCTACACAAAATGAACAAACAAATGAAAGAACAAACAGGAAAAAAAACCCCAAAACAATTTTTTTCATAGGTGTTCCTATTTTCCTTTTCCTTTTTGTTTTTGACACACATGTGTCTGAGTCTGATCCTGTTTTAACTGTTTTAATTGTGTGTCAACTTTGGGAAAATGGTAGAGCTTAATAATGTAATTTATTCTTCTTTATTAATTGATTTAGTCATTCTTATTAATTCATACTTTAATTTGTTCTGTGCTTGCACAGCGCCTACCCCAGTGGTGTTCTGGCCCATGAGCAGGGAGACTATGTACCATGGAATACAAATAATAAATAATATGCTTTTCCTGTGAGGCAAACTTCCCTC
>NW_017729033.1:96414591-96427394 GCF_001723915.1 Gavialis gangeticus | reverse complement strand
TTTCCTGTGAGGCAAACTTCCCTCACTACTGGAGAATGACCTTCAGCTTCTTCTGTTAAAAATGAGGCAGAGGATTCATTCAGGCTCCCAACAATATCAACCTCATCTGTCACTAATGTGCCATTGGTGTCCCTTAATAGCCCCATTGACTCCTCATCTAGCTAGTTATATCTTGGGTTTTAAAGACCTCCCTGCTATTCATCTTTATTTTCTTGGCTATTTTTATTTTATTTACTGCTCTACCCCTCCTTAGCAGTTTTTGAATCCTGATTTAATTTTTATTTATATACCTTTCTGTCAGCCTCCTTCCTTGATATTTAAAAGTTTCAGTATGATTTTTTTTTACTTAATCCTTTTGCAACCTCTATTTCCAGGCAAATGTCACCCAGCTGTGACATTCCAACAGCATGGCTTCCTACTTCCCATAAAAACTCCAGTGCTAAGAATAAGTTTTTATTCAGTATCCTCCCATCTCTGGCTCTTTCTCCCTTCCCCCTAGGTTATTGTCCCATTGTGCTTTGCTTGGGAAGGTTTAATAAGTGGACCTAGTCCAGGCAACTATACACAATATGTCTTTTACTTATCTGTGTCATTCGCTTTGGAGTTTCATCATGCTTCCAAGATTCTTCTCTGCCTTGAACATACCTTATCTATTGCTGGATTTCAGTTCTCTTGTTGTTTCCTTGTCATTTGATGGATATACTGAATTTAGTCACGTCCCAGATATGCTAGCACATTTTACATGCCCCTCCTTTCTCCCTCCCTGCTTCCCAGTCTTATTATTTTCCATAGATGTAATCTAGGGTCTATCTATCTGGATAATTTAAATTTTACATTACTATCATACTAGCTTTTTTAAATGCTTTTTTTATTAGGGTAGTCATTTCATAGTCCAGTTGTTCTTTCTGGTGAGGAGGAAGCCTACAATCTATCCCTATAACAAACTTGCTGTCTAAAGCATATTCAGCTTCAATCCATAATAGTTTTATATCATCCTGATTTTTATCCTATCCCTTTTTCAAGGACTTCCAAATCCTCCTTGATAAAACAAGCTTTCCATTTTTGTCTGTTTCAAGCAGCATGTCTGTGATGAGCTATGGGTTTTACTGTGATATTTCTGTCTTAACTGTGTTCAAGTTTTTATAATATTCTATCTTTCAGTTTATTTCTTTAGCCTGTGCACATAGAATGAAGGATTAATTGCCAGGGCTAGTTACATGCAGGAGGAGACAAGATGAACCATTAGCAGCAATGCAATCTTGAATGGCTTTGTTGACATATCAGCAAAGGTGAGATGACCAACACCCAAGAGGTAGCCAAAGGAGATAGATGACAATGGGAGAGCAGGTTGAAAAAGAAGCAGCCTGTCAGCTCCTGGCAAGAAGAGTCTAGGGTTGTAGAAGTGGAAAAACTTTGACGAGCTGGAGAGACTAGAAAGGGAACACCCTAGGGGCTTTATGCCTAGATTGAGGGATTGAATAATCCCATTGGAAGAGACAGAGAATCTCTGGCTGTGTGGCTTTTGGCCCAATAAATGCCTTTACTGAAGAGACTGTCTGCTATGCTGCTTAGAACAGTTGGTTGAACTGGGTCACCCCAAGAGAAGGTGAAATTCCTCCCTTGCAAATGCAACTGGGATGCTGGCTCCTTGATTTGGGGATATGGGGAACAAGGGAGGGTGAGATACTGAAAAGTTGTTTTCTCAAGAATGGGAAGGAGCTCAGGCTACCCCTTGCTCGAGAAGACACACCTATGCTCGCTTCAAGAGGCACTCTCAGAGACTAGAGAAGGCCTTAGTGGTCCTGAGCAAGCACTCAGTAGTAGTGTCTTATTTTCCAAATTGGTTTATTCTCCAAATTGTAAAAATCTCCCTGAAAATTTTCAGTTGTTATATGTTATGGAGGACAGGGGTCAACATCCTAATTGAAGTACATCCTGGTCAAAATAGTAGGAAGGTCTGATTGTTTTCAAATGGTCTCAGCTACCCATAACTGTTGTCAGAATATCTTGAAATAATCTCATGCAACAAGGTATACCTAGGATACCCTATCAACGCAGTTCTCTGCAAACAGACTTTTCATGTAATAAAATTCCAAGTGCAGTTCATGAGACAGCAAGCTATTTCCGAGTAACCTGCAAGGCCATCCATTCAAATGTTTTTCTTTTCATTATGTTTCTAGTACTTAATTGAAATCTTTGGAATCATTCAGTTGACCTGAGTGAATATTGGATTAGGCTCATATTCTTCAAGGAATCCTATAAAAAGTGGAAACTTGGTCATAGTACTAGGGAAGAGAAAATTAGGAAGGCTAACATCTGACTTGGGATGCAGATGATAAGGGACATGAAAAACAACGAAAAGGCATTCTCCAAGTATGTCAGAAGTAAGAGGAAGAGCAGAGAAATCATAGGTCCGTTATGGAATGTGGAAGGCAATCTAGTTATGGATGATGCAGACAAGGTTGAAATATTTAATGCCTTGTTTTACTTCAGTCTTCACAAATAGGGGCAACTACCAAATGAATGGAGTTGGAAGCAAAGATAGGGAAGGAGACAAACTGTCTAATGTGGAAGAAAAACAGATTAGGAATTACTTAGAGAAGCCAGTTACTTTCAGGTTGGCAGGATCAGATGGGATGGACCTTTGGATACTGAACGAATTGGCTGGGGTATTTTCAGAACCGTTAGCTAGCCTCTATGAGAACTCATGGAGGTTGGGTGAGGTCCCAGAAAAGGGCAAGTATAGTACTCATCCTTAAGGGGAAGAAGAGGATCTGGGAAATCCTGACCTTGATACTTGGGAAAATCATGGAGCAGGTCCTCTAGGAATCTACTGCAAAGCAGGTGGAGGAGACCAAGGTGATCCAGAACAACCAGTATGGATTCACCAAGAGCAAGTCATGCCTGACTAACCTTTTAGGATAAGGTGACAGGCTGGGTGGTTGGGGGGAAAGCAGTAGATGTGACACTCTTTGATTTTAGTATGGCTTTTGACAAAATCATATTTTCTTTTCCCAGCAATATATTGTTTAAGATCTTCACTAAAGATTATGGATCAAGTGCACCCTTAGCAGATTTATGGGTGACATGAAGTTGGGTGGAGTTGCAGACATTCTGTAGGGTAGACCTAGGATCTAGAATGACCTGTATAGACTGGAGAAATGGTCCACAATCAATCAGATGAAATTCAACAAGGACAAGTACAAAGTTCTGCACTTGGGATTGAATAATCACATGCACAAATACAGACTAGGGAATGACTGTCTAGGCTTCTGCACTGCAGCGAAGGACCTGGGGGTTTCAATAGACCATAAGCTGAATATGGACCAACAGTGTGCTTTTGTTGCAAGAAAAGCCAACAGTATACTTGGTTGTATTATGTGTCACTTACAGATCAAGGAAAGTGATTCTTTTGCTCTATTCAGCACCTGGTGAAGCCTCACCTGAAAGTCTCTGTCTAGTTTTAGGCCCCACACTTCAAGATGGGTGTGGACAGTTTGAAAGGAGTTCACGATAGAGCAGCAAAAATTATTAGGGGCCTGGGAGATTAAATGTATAAGGAAAGGCTGAATGAGCTGCAGTTATTTAGTCTGGAGAAGAGATGACTGAGGGGGAATTTGATCGTGGTCTTCAAATACTGGAAGAATAATTGTAGAATGGATGGAGATGGCCTTTTCTCTGTGACCATAGGGGACAGGACTAAGAGCAATGGCCTCAACCTTCAGCAGGGAAAATGTAGGTCATTTTTTCCCTGCTGAAGTTTAAAAAAATGGAGATTAAGAGGAACTTTGAGACTATGAGGGTGGTCAGGCACTGAAAGAGGCTACCAAGATTAACTGTAGAACCTCCATCCTTGGAAGTTTTCAAGAGCAGGTTAGACAGACACTTGACTGATATGATTTAGTCATAGATAATCCTGCTTTGAGTAGGGAGATGGATTAGATGATCTCATGAAGTCCCTTCCAGCCCTACTTTCCTATGATCCTAAATTCCCCATCTAAGTTAGCTTTTCTGCAGTCGTAGATGGACTACATCAGCTCTAGAATTCCATTTCAGATGACTTTGCTGTGCTTTCTGCAAATGATTGTTACCTGTCATTGTATAGGCTAGTGATCACTTGTTACTACCCAGACCATTGTAACAACTGTTTTATGCAAATACACTTCTTGCTGTTGTATGTTTATCCTCCTCACATTTTGTACAATCCTAAAGGTGACCTTTCCCAAGCAGTCTGTTTTTGTTGTTTGTATAATGCCTCTGCTATGGCACCTCACTCCACATTTGGGTTTGTATGTGAAAACACAGTTATTAATGCTGGATGGGCCTTACACAAGATGTTTACTGTGGAGATGACTAATTAGCACTGTACTAAAGTCTCAGTGTCTACACGCATGTCCCTATTAGGATGCAGTAAATTAATAAATGCCATCATAGGATAGTACTTGTAGACAAAGTACTATCCTATGGCAGCATTATTTAGTGCACTGCAATACATGTGTTGGGGCTGGCTGGGACACAAGGTTTCTTCAGTGCAGGGCTGTCTGCTGGCTAGCTCCACTCTGAAGCACCCTCATGCCCCAGCCAGCCTCTCCATGGTACTTTGAGCCAAGTCAGAGTAGCTACGTGCTGGCAAGCTAACACCCTGGGGCCCGCAGCCAGCTGGGGCTGCTCTGACCTGGTTCAACATGTTGTGGACCCAGGCATACATGCAAGTGCGGTACCCAGTAGCAATAAACTCTAGTGTGAACTGAGCCAGAGTTTATTGCTTTGCATTAATAGCACATGTAGTCGTGCCCACTAGGTAGTAATAATAATTTCTTCAGGTGTGTTTCATTCAGAAATGGAAACAGAAGTAACTAAAAAGGACAGGAGATGTTCTAACTTCAGAATCTTTGTTTTCTTCCCTCTGTGCATATGATCATCTGAAGTCAATGAGCAGGAACTTCACTAACATTAGGCAAGACCTCTTTATCTGTTTACAAACAGAAGTAGCAGAACAGAGAAATTGACTAGAACTCTAGTAGGACTTGTATGAATAGCTTCTGATACAGCCGTCTCCCCCATCTTCCACTACTGAAGTGGTTATACAGTGGAAGTATTTTAGTCAGGTTCTCTATCCACAGGGTGACCTTACGTTCCACATTGGCCAGGACAGTCCCAGATTTCATAGGCTGTTTCAGCATCCTGGCCATTGGAGAAAATGGAAGCAAAAATCCCTTGTTGGCAGAAACCCGTCTGCACTTGCCTGGCCCCTAACTGCACAAATGATTCTCATCTCACAGCCCAGTGGAGTTGAGACTAGGGAGCAGCTGCTACCACCACTGCCCAAAGCCCAGATAAGAATGGGACTTCTCTGCCATGGAGGTGGCTTGATCTTTCTCCCCAGCCCACCCACCCAACTGCTGGAGACTTGTGTTTTGGGGGGAGGATCCAGGCTGTGCACTAGGACTGTGCCCTGGTCAGCTGCTGGTGGTAGCGAGAGGTGCTATGTGGTCACGCAGCACTTGCTGGCAGAGCCTGGGGAGCACCACATAGGGGTCACTCCCAGCTGGGTCTAGCCTCTGTGTGTGGGCTATGGAGCCCAGTCACAGGCCTCCATGCTGTCCCATCCCACCCTGTTCCTGGGAGCTATGGGTCAAGGTCTGCGTGTGTGTGTGTGTGCGCGCGCGCACACGCTGGTACCCTCTAGTGTCCTCCATCCCAGATTTCCCTAAAATTATTATGGTCAGTCTGTCTATTCAGGCAACATTCCATATAAGTGTCTTTCCTTCCCTTGCATAATACAAGGATGAGAGGGGAGGGGACAGGTAGGGGGAACAGAATACATGCATTCACAACCATGTTGCCTGGGGATAATTCACAAAACTAAGTAGGGAGAGAGAGAAGAAATCATTAGCTTCAGAGAAAAGTCTGAAATAAATAAAGGGAGCCTGAGAAGGACTGTGGACTCTGTGCTGTTTATCCAGCTACTCTTTCTAGGTAAAAGTGTTGTGTGAGCTACAGTGTAGTCACTGTCATTTGACTGAATTTAGTTTGAATGGAGTAAATTGTATACCAAAATGAGGTACTTGTTCCCTGATCCTGTGACTGGATCAAAATCTACTGTCATAAATGTTAGTGAATGCTGTTTTCTTCCCTCTTGTAAATAAATGGTGAGGGGTGCTGTAATATTAAAATATGTTAATTCTGATCTTTATACAAACTTTTATTGATATCATTGTGGGGATATTTGTGGCTCTGTTGTAGTATAGTGCCCAAAGACTGGGCCCTTCCCCACCAATCATAAAAATGCAAATTAGTTGATGTTGACACCTTTGATTTCACTTGTGAAAAAAATTATATCGAACTAGTGAAATAGACTTGCTGAAAAAGGATAGGCTTAACTAGCTCAGAGAATGAATCCAAAATTTAAGGTTTTCGCTGTATGGAAACAGCAATTAAAATAAGTTTTGCTGTTTGTTTTTCATTTCTTTTTATATTACTCCTTGCACAGATTCTATTTGGTAAGCTGTCTGTAAAACTTGCAGTTTTGAAAGAGAGTTGGCACATACTTGTTACTAACCATTACAGCTTCCCATGAATGTAGGAGTGGATGCAATTGAAGGCATGATAATACAATCTATGGGGAGAACAAATCCTTGACAGTTCTCAGAATCAGACTTTGGAATCTTTACTATGACTGGTATAGCCAAGAGTTGAGGGTTACAGACAATCCCTATGGTCATGTTTGCGCATAAACATGAGTAGAAATTTGTCCATTTAAACTGAAACAAACATTTCTTTGAGTATGATTTACAAATTAGTTTCTTCCTGCATCCCTTCAAGGAAGAGGCATGAGTAAAAAGAGCCCAAAACTGTGAAAATATCTAGGATTTTTTTTTTAAATATTTTTGTTTTATATCCTATAAAACAAGTTTCAGATTTTCTCCAGGGTTGGACTCCTTATGCCAGGAGTGTTTCTGACATCATACCATTCTGTCATGTGCTACAGCATTTCAGAAAGACCTGATGAGAAGCCAAGAAAGTAATAATTAAAGGTACACATTTGCTAAAAGGCCTAATAATGTCTTTATAGACATTTGGCTGGTCCTAGAAAGATGGTGCTGGTGTTTTTTGTTCAGTTTTATAATGATGTCAGACAAGCTTCAGATAAAGCACCCCAGGTACCATTTTGAAATGCGGGATGTTGAATACACAAGACACTGCAGGCATTTTAATTAGACCTCCTGAGAGGCTCTGTAATTAGTCCCCCGCCCCTCCCATCCTGGAGCACATGTATAGGCACCTATTCATGCAAATACACTCATTTTTAACTCCCACCCCCACATATATTTTAGATTTCAATATAATGAACCAAATTCTGATGTTTTTACTCAAAATTTGTATCACTTTAGCCTACTTTCTTTGCACTTAATTCAATGAGAATATTCAGTATGTGAAGGGTGCTAGAATCTGGCTTTTTGTTACTGATGCATTAGGGGCAGTACCAGGCCAAATGCAACATAAACTCTAGTTTGGAAGAAATAAACATTTACAAATTGTACATTTACAAAACCTTAAAATGACTAGAAGTATTTCTATTGATTTATTTTTAAAAGGCATCCAAAGGAAAGGCTTTTTTAATTATTAAATATTATAAGTTACTTCAGCTCCTGAAAAGGTACCCTTTTAATCCTCTGAAGGAACTCTTGCCATCAATCCTGGGATTATGGGGCAAGAATAGTTTCTGAGGGACTCTCACATGAACATGACTAGGGAAGGAAGGGCTCTAATATGTGGCTACATGATTTTTAAAATCACACATGATTTTAAAAGAACACTGTCACTGAAACTGGAGAGAGAGACAAGGTCTGTCAGGAAAGACTCTATAGTCTTTTCCCAGATGATGGGATGTTTGAAACAAGCCATGTAGCCGTGAATACAGTGTTACATTGTCTAGCAGTGAGAGTTTGGAGTCACAACTCCAACTTTGCCAAGTTTACTTGCTGTACAGTTTACTCCAATATGCCTAAACCAAAATATGGACAGCTCAAATGAGGGGTTTAGCAAAGTGTCTTGTTTCATTGCATGGTATGTACTCATAACGCAGGCCAGAAAGCATAATATCTAGTCCTGCCCAAAATGCTTGTGCTTTGTCTTTGTAGCATGTGTCTGAAGGACAGCTATTCCTATGTGCACATGGTTTATGATAACTTCTAAAACACTTTTTTTAGCTTGGAGATTGAGTCCCATGAGGCCTGAGAGCTGTGTTGTGATATTTTTTCTGCTAAGAGCATAATTTCTGTGAGTGTGTGCATGCGTGCGTGCGTGTGCTTGCGCGCGCGTGCGCGCGCACGTGTGTGTGCGTGTGTGTGTGTGTGTGTGGTAGGGGAAGGGGAGAGAAAGAGAAAACTTCAAAAATCATATCTGTATCAGATGTTCATAATCCCCACCCCCAAATGATTCACTGGAGCACAAATACAAAAATGTGTAAAATAAGATTATTAAAAAAGCAGTCCGAAGAAAGTATATCATATCAACTTTTGGTTCCCTGTGTAATGCAAGGGAAAAAAAACTTTCTGACAACACTCTCAAAAAAGGCATTTGATTAGCCAAAAAAAATGTTTAATCATAGACATTGCTAAAAATTAATACTTGTTTGAAGGAAAAATATATATTTCAGTGAGTAACATTTTCTTTGCAATAACTGGCTTTCAGTGACAGAGACTAAGCTAATTTGGCATATGGTATACTGTGGTCAATTTTTTTATTTCTGTGGGAACAGCTGGTACTCAGTACTCTTGAAAATCAGGCTTATTATTTAGGTGTCCAAATATAGAGTTAGGAATTCCAGTTCTGATGCAGGCATTCAGATTGTCTTGACTAAAGCTGGTCAGGAATTATCTGACTGAACATGATTTCTTCATAACTTGCTAGCTCATCAAAACCAAAAAAACCCCGACCTTGTTTCATGACAGCATGGTTGTTTGGGTGACTTCTTATCATATTACATGGAGGAGGCAGTCAGAAGTCTGCTGGTTAGATAGGCTTTCTTCAGATACATACTTTATTTCCTACCAGTTCACCAAATAGGCTGCTCAGGAGATTGATGGCCTTTAAGGTTTATAGCTCAGAGGTAGTCTTACCACAGGGATTTTCCAATGGTTCAGCATCTGTGGCCCTGAAGAAGACTTGACATGCAGTTTGCCCTATCAAAAGGGCCACCCTGGAAACCAGCCCCTTTATGACTCATAGTTTCACAGCCTGCCACTCATTGGTAGACATCAGTGAAATTGATGAAACTCCTATCAGTTTCACTGAATTCCTGGAGGCATATTTTATTTCCAAATCAAGATGTGCTGATGCTCCTGCAATAACATTTTCCAGAATTTCCATTTCATAAGAGTTATTTAAAATGTGGTTGTATTCAAAACCTGAACAAGGCCAAGTTTTGCAATATCAAAATTTATGAGCAAAAATCTGAGATTTGGCTCACAGTACTCTTGAACTTTATGCAGACTGTTTTCATTGAAGCCTTTTATTGCAGTCAAGATTTTTCCAGATAGAATGTAAAGTTCTCTAGATAAGTAAGTACCATTGTATAATAACTAGTTAAAAGGTAGGTCATTAAAGATGATATGTAAGTAATAGGTTTACCTACGTGTACTGGAGATGGTCTTTTGACTGAAACCCACAAATGAACGTCAGAAAACTTGATTCCATTCCTAGCTACTGCAGCAATGTTAAGCAAGTCACTTCATCTCTGATTCCTTGTTCCCATTATTTGCAGTACATTAGTACCTAGAGGCCCCAACCACAACTGGTTTTCCATGACACTGGGCACTCTACAAGCACAGGGTAAGGGCATGTTTACATTGTCAAAAGACTGCTCTAAGGAAGGCTACAGTGAAGCATGGCAATCTTGTTCCATGTGTGCTGAGCCCAGAAATAGATTTTATGTAGGCAACTGAGAGCAGCACTGTGTGCCAATAAACTTGTTATCCTGAGTGTATTTAATTGGCATGCATCCAGCAGTGCACTTAGGGGACTACATTACACCTGTTGTGGGATGTAGCACATGTGGGATGGTGGGCCATGCTACAGCTTATTCCAGCATGGTACTTTGCTAGTGTAGATATTCCCTAAAAGACTGTTCCTAACTTAAACATCTTAGTTTTTCCAGCTGTAAAATGAGATAAATGATACTTTTCTATTTCACAAGGTGATCATGAGGTTTTACTAATGTTTGCAAATAACTTAAATATCCTCTGAAAGAGGGAGCTTTGTAAGAGCCACATATGATAGACTGCACTTAGCTGGCTTATTTTTTTCAGTTATTTTTTGAACATTCTCAAGCTAACCTAGAGTAACCAAAGTGTGTATGCAGGTAATTAAACAAGAGAGTAGATTTTGTTGGAGCAACAATGCAGTAAGAGATTAAATTTTAGTTCTAAGATTCAAAGTGCATATTCTGATCCTTAAAAGAAAACACATACAAAAATCATCACTTTGTACATATGATATGAGGCTCAGTACTTGTATGTATGTCTATATGAAGACACACCCAGCTTCAATTTGCCTGAGCACATGGAACTTCTCAAGTACACAAATCAGTTGCATGCCAATTTTACATGTGCAGCTGGCCTATGTGATAGTCTGATTCTATAATGGCTATGTCGTGTGCTAGTCTTAGGAAGCCTATAACAGTACTTGAGACATGGTCAATGTGGAATTCAGCTGAAGATACAAAACATATTTGACAGAAATACCTCTGCTGTGACTCTTTAGTATTTACTGAATTCTTAACGTAGGTTCTTAACCCGCATGCAGAATCTTCACCTAATGCCTTACTGGACTTGGTGTTGGCTACAGGGGGTGACCTGGTAGGGGAGCTACAGATTTGGGGTCACCTTGGGGTTACCAATCAATCAAGTTCATCATAAGGCATAGGGTGGGCAAGATAACTAGTAGGGTGGAAGTGCTTGACTTTAGGAAGGCTAACTTCAGCGTGCTTAGGAAGCAAGTCAATGACACTGCAGGATAGGAGTACTGGTGAGATGAGAGTCCAAGAAGGGTGGTCATTCCTAAAGGAAGCAATCCTTTGGGTGCAGAGGGAGACAATCCCAGTATGAGGGAAAAGGGGGAAAGGAGTCAAAAAACTGCACTGGCTAAACAGGGAAATCCAGGGAAGCCTAAGGGCAAAAAAGATGACATGTAGGTAGTGGAAGCAAGGGGAAGCTACTAAGATGAAGTATACCTACTTGGCCCGCACTTGCAGGGAGGCAGTTAGAAAGGCCAAAGCAACTACAAAGCTGAGGCTGGCAACACAAATTAAAGACAACAAAAAGTCTTTTTTAGGTATGTAGGGAGTAAAAGGAAGGCACAGGGCAACATAGGACCCCTGCAGATCAGTTAGTGACAGATGATGTCAGGGACAAGGCTGAGCTATTCAATGAGTTTTTTGCCTCAGTGTTCTTGAACAGGGGTCAAGATAAGTCTCCTAATGGGTTCTTAGATGGGCATCAGAGGGACACCAGCCCACCAACTGTCGATGCTGACTTGGTGCAGAGTCACTTGGATGCACTGGATGTGTTTAAGTCAGCAGGTCCAGATGAGCTGCATCCAAGAGCACTGAAGGGATTGGCTGGTGTCATAGCAGGACTGCTGGCATGGCTGTTTGAGCACTCGTGGTGCTTGGGTCAGGTCCCGGAGGACTGGAAAAGAGCCAGTGTGTTCTCTATTTGCAAGAAGGGGAAGAACGAGGATCTGAGTAATTATAGGCCAGTCAGTCTCACCTCCATCCTTGGAAAGGTCTTTGAAAAGATTATGAAGGATCTTATTTATGGGAGTCCAGTGGGAAAAATAATGCAGCAGGGCAACCAGCATGGATTTGTAGCAGGCAGATCATGCTTGGCCAATCTGATTTCGTTTTATGTCTTCATCAGTGACATGGATGTGGGTGTGAGGTGTATTCTGTCCACATTTGCAGACGATACTAAATTGTGGGTTGAAGTGCATGCTCTGGAGGGTAGGGAACAATTGCAGGCACACCTGGACAGGTTAGAAAAGTGGTCAATACAGAGCAGGATGCAGTACAACAAGGACAAATACAGAGTACTTCAGCTAGGGTGCAAAAATATCCAGCACACCTACTGGCTCAGAAGTGACCCTCTGAGCAGCACAGAAGCAGAAAGGGATCTTGGAGCCATAGTGGACTCCAGGATGAACATGAGTCACTAGTGTGATGAATTCATCAGCAAAGCTAACTGCACATTATCATGCATCAGCAGAATCATGACAAATAGAACCAAGGAGGTGATACTTTTCCTTTATCCAGCATTGGTCAGACTGCAGTTGGAGTACTGTGTCCAGTTTTTGGCGCTGTACTTCAAGAAGGATTTTGATAGACTTGAATGGGTCCAGAGGAGGGCCACTCGTATGGTTAGAGACTTACAGGACAAGCCCTATGAGGAGGGACTGAGGGACCTGGACCCCTTCAGCCTCCGCAAGAGAAGGCTGAGAGGTGATTGTGTGACTGCCTATGAATTCATTAAGGGAACATAGCAAGGCATTGGAGATGCTCTGTTCACCAGGGCACCTCTTGGGGTAACAAGGAGCAGTGGTCACAAACTGACAGAGGGCAGATTTAGGCTAGACATCAGGAAATCTTAAGGGTAGCCAAAATTTGGAATGGGTTTCCAAGGGAGGTGGTGCTCTCCCCTACCTTGGGGGTCTTTAGGAGAAGGCTGGATAGGCATCTGGCTGGGGTCATCTAACCCCACCACTCTTTCCTACCTAGGCAGGGGGTCGGATTTGATGATCTG
>NW_017729033.1:96409636-96414457 GCF_001723915.1 Gavialis gangeticus | reverse complement strand
GTCATCTAACCCCACCACTCTTTTCTGCCTAGGCAGGGGGTCGGATTTGATGATCTGTTGAGTCCCCATTCGACCCTAGCATCTATGAATCTATGAATTTTTATTATCGATGGTTTTGAAAGTTTGGTTTACTAGAGCGGTAAAGGGTAGTTTACTGAACTTTTTCAAGCCTCTAACAGTGTTTGGTTCTGATTCAGATTTTGGAGAGCACAGACATTCAAAATTTATCTGGAAGCCCAGATGTAGAAACATATTAAATTTCACTTCTTTCTGTTGGATCTGAATCTCAGGTTGAGGGTACCATAATTTTGGCAAAGAGTGGACAATATTTGCTGCTTTATAAAGCTGTGTAAACATGGGTCTTTCTGTTTAATGGTTGAAGTGAAATTATCCATTCTGGATCATCCCAAAAGGGAAACTTTACGGAGGTTTTTTAACAAAACAAAAAAACCCAACACAATATTATTCTCCAAAAATATTAAGTAAATTTGACTTGAATTCATAAATAGCTTTTGGTCCCCTGAAATTTTTTCCTTACTGCAATGTTGATATTCAGTGAAAAAATATCACAAATATTTCCTAATTTCCTAAGGAAAGTAAACACCTTTTCCATTAATCACTGTCTTAAGTGAGTGCTGGTTTGGATCCTGTGAAAAACCTCAGTCATTTTGGAGTCTTTGGGCATGTCCAGACGAGTGCACAAATGCAGTTTGTGGCACCACAGACTGACAAACTGCACATGCTGCATATACAGGTGTTCATTGTGCTGCTGATTTGCAATGCGGCAGATTTTTTTGACATTGAGAGATCCCAATGTCAAGAAAAACCCATGCCAGAAAAAGAGCAGGGTGGTGCATGTGGCAGCAGCGTGTACCACCTGAAACCAGAGCCTGGCTGGTCAGAGCCATACTCTGGCTGCCAGCCAGGCTGCACATGAGTGGGTTGCTGCTGCTGGAGCTCCAGGAGGCCCCTACAACCCCAGGTAAGGGTGCTGGTGCCTGCCCAGGTGCTGCCCCAGCCTTCCCTGCCTCATCTAGAGTATTTTTCCCCAGGCTAACCCCATGTGCAAGGGTGTGTGCTGGGGCAAAAAACAGTGGCATGAATTTGTCCTGCTGCTTTTTTCCCTGTGGCAAATGCACGCCCCTGCTCATGGGGACATGGCCTTTCAGTCTGGCAAAAGAGGTATGAACTAAAATAAGGATTTACATTAGTTCAATGAATTGAAAGGGCCGTTGAGTATTATATAATACTATGAGGTTGATTGTTTTATCTGAACTGTTCATCCTTAATTTATCTTTTAGCATTCCAAAGTTCATCAAAAAAGGGGAGTGAACCCAAATACAAAAATTTTAGATATGCTTATTGCTTACCAACTCAATGCATTTTATGGTTCTAATGATAAAACAGAACTTTGAGTTTGGGCAAGGATACAACTTATAACGTGAGAACTTGTAAAGAATGATGTTACAGCTGAGGATTCCTGTTGAACTCCTATAAGCTAAGGTTAGAGCAATGTATTGTGTCTGTGAATAATAACTTTAACTTAGTATACCAAAAGAAATGTAAGCATAGAAATTCAACTTGTTTCTAGGAACAGGCGCCATCGTGCGCAAGCCATTACACAGCAAGCCTTTGAGATAATGCTGTTAGAAAAGAAAGATAGAGCATAAATGACATGACAGAAGAAGAATTATCAGGTTGAAATGAACCATCATTTAGTGACAATGATTTTTGCATGTATATTTTATATAATTTCAAAGCAATAGTGGAAGGAAATTATGTTTCACATACAATAGTTCACAGTCAGCTTAAACAGCTCTACCTTTGTTATGGATGTAATAAATTTTCTGCATTACAATTAATCTAACCTTCCACAGTAAGGAACAGTTACATTTGGACCATTCTTTGTATTTAACACCTACAGACTCATTTATATAACAAAAAACGACTCACTAGGAATCTGACATGCAGCTGGCAGGCAAAAACTGAACATTTGTTTGCCTTCTGCCTAAAGCTGTCTTGCTAAAATTATATAGTAAGGAATCCTTTATTAAGAAACTGAATCACTTTACCTTTGTGCATTCTTTTCCATGACCAAACATTCACTACAATTTAAAATATATTGGCACAAACAAACATAAATCCTTACGTGGATGGTAGCATCTGGATAAAACAATTAAGGATCATATTTTTAAGACTGTCTTCTTGTTACATAATACTGTGCTACATGAACTGTACCATTGATTTTAGTGAAACTAGCTGTAGAGTCAGGGTATCAGAATTATTTCCTTAGTCATTAGGATATGCAACAAATTTTACATAAAGAAGATCTTTAGTTTTTGTTTGTTTCTTTCTTTTTATGTTATTTTCCAGTAGCAGCTATTTGTAAAAGTGGTGCTTTCAAGGGACACTGTCAATTTGCAATCATATTTTAATAAATTTCCCTTACTTCTATTACTGAAATAGGTTAGCTTTTTGCATGTAAATGCATTTTTAAAAACAAATTTCCTACTCAGCATTCTCTCTCACTGGCTCTTTTTAAGGGTTTCTTTAAATCTTTTCCTTTTTGCATTGTGAACAATGAAAATCAATGAAGCCATATTACTTCTATTTATCAGTAGCTTCTCTTTTAGATTATACATGCCACAGGATTTTAGTTGTAAGCACTGAAAGGAAACAAACTTTGAGCTTTGTGTCATGTCACGCTTAGGACATGTTAACTGCACTTAAAACATGAGCATCCACACGTTCACTCAGTTAAACATGCTTTAAGTGCACTTGTATGGTAACAAACTTAGGAGTTTTGGGGGGAGGGGTATCCCCATGTCATATTAAGTAGCTCATGTTCTGCTGTCTTCCAACTACACCTCAGAGATAATATAAGAAATTTGCAGTCCCAGGACTATGACCCACAATCTGCTGACTGTGGATCTCAGTCCTGCAACTGCACGAAAAACTGCGACGGACTCCAGCACAGTCCTGGGACTGGGACCCACAATCAGCTGATAGTCCAAACTCTAAGACTGCATCAGAGTCTCAAACCAGTTCCAGTCCCAGGGCACCAGTGGAATCCAGGAGCAGGGGTGACATACTCTCCCAGGCTTGACTCCTTGTTCCTACCACCAGCAGCAGGGACCCAACTCACCAGTACCTCCCATGAAGCATGCAGGTTGGGAGATCATAGTAAGCATTACTGTATGGCTGTTCAGGATGTGTTTTAACTTTTAATACGGCACAATAATGCTTGCTACAATCTGAATAAAGCAAATGCTAAGTGTCCCATGCAACAAGGTTACATGTTTGAAGGACATATTTTTATGCATTTTTCTTTAAAATCAGACAACATAAGAAAAAAGCCCACAAAATTTATGGCCTGATCAAAACCACTAAGAATGAAGAAAACTCACACAAATTGATTACAGCAACAATTCTCCACTCATCAAAACCAACTTTGAAACTCTGCTTAACACTATAGGTTTTCATAGTCAGTCATCACTTCTTCAAGAGTTTGGTTCTTAGCTGAAGTTGTATTCAGGGCACATCAAAATCAAGGAAAACCTATTTGTTGATCTCATAAGTGACTTATAGTTATGTAGAAAAACAAACTTTTCTTTTGGTTTTGTTCAAGGTCATGTAAAGATTTTTATTTGTCTGTATATTGCCATTAAAGGTAGATGTTATGGCATTTGACATGACAATATCACTTAAAACAAGTTTGAAAGGGGGGCAGTTTCAAATCAGTGCACTGGCATTTATCTGCCAATTTTTGCTGTGTATTAGTTCCAGCAACATGACTTTAATTAGCTTTGAAAATTCACGGCTTGGCGTGTTATCAACAGTAGGCGAAATCTCAAGGGGAACTCTGATGTTGTTGTGATAGTTTTTTAGTTCAAGTCAAAGTTCATAGAGAAATCAATAGGTGCCTGAAGAAGATGACTTTGGACAGTTAGATTTATAATAAGTTTCTTCCAGATATGTATGAATTTGCTCCAGTGTCCACAGAACTTTCTGTATTGGCTTTGCTCCATCACTCATCTGGCAGAAACTGTCTCTGCTTCCTTCCCTTTTCTCTTTAACTCTTGCCTTTTAAGACTAGTTTACCTATATTTCTCAGCATCAGCAATAGCCAGAGCTTGTTCATGTTTTTTTCCCATTAGCTTCAATGTGCTTCCATTATAAGTCCACCTGTCTTTCTGTCTTCATATCTTATCTAAAATCCCTTCAACCTTGCTGATGTCCCTCTGGCCCTTTATTATCTCTCCTGTTATTTGCTGTCTATTCAACTTTGTGATTGTCTGCTTAACTCTGCAAAGTGTTTGGGGATACACCTTCTGTACTATAGAAAATAAAGTTGGTTTATAAGCATTGATAGGCCTTTCTGACATGCCTAATGAATAACAAGATGGCAATTCATCAACCTGAATTCTCCCTTTTTTCCCAAAGAAATAAATCTGTAATCAGTTATAGTAATCCTCATTATTCCTAGTAAACACTTCCACAGGGAATGATCAATATGCTGTCCCTCCACCGGCAGAGCAGGTATTTTTTCTTCATGTTTGGGAAATAAAAATCAGGAAGAGTGTGTTAAATGGGCTTGCTTTGTGATGAGCCCCGTAGGACTTGGCAGGCAAAGCTGTGATGTGTGGCCATCTATAAAGGAGGGTCAGTTTTACTATCTCTTCTTCTGTGCATGTATGTGTGTGAGTGTGTGCAATGTATGTTCTTTCCTGCACAGTGATGGATCACACTGCCAGGGAAAACACAGCTTTCTTCTAAAGTGTGTGTGTGGGGGGGGAATAACAAGAACAAATAAGAGGTTTT
>NW_017729033.1:96390138-96404636 GCF_001723915.1 Gavialis gangeticus | reverse complement strand
TGTGTGTGTGTGTGTGTGTGTGTGTGTGTGTGTATGTAGGTGTAGATTCTTAGGATAGAACTATCAGAAAAAAGAATGATCGAATAATGAGTAGGAATAATAGGGGAAAAAATGTAATACGGACCTTCTCCCTTGTATAATAGGCTTTATCTCTTGAGCCCTGCACCAGAAATATCTCTTTTCTGTTGTAAAAGTTTTAAATGCATGTGGCATAATTATCATTCCTTACCTGAGGCTGTTGAATCAGATCTTCATCTCTGATGGTACGTCTTTGCTTAGCCAAAGGGCACATTTAAAAGAAAAAAAAACTCCTACAAAAAACTCCTACAGGGAACATTGGGGACAGACCGAGTGAAAGCTAGTCAAGTGAAAAATGATGGAAGAAATGTCCTGATTCCATTTGAAATGAAGAAAAGTATCTCCCCAAAGAAATGTGAAGGTTCTGGTGAGAGAAGGATGGTAAACAGCTTGGGCAAAGCAGGCTGACATGATGAATGGGATCAGAGATTCTTTCAGCAAGTGCCTCTCTACTAGCCACCCAGATGACATTATCAAGCCTGTGAATGAATTCCCAAGTCAGAACACAGCCATTCTGACAAATGGGTAAAGCATGCAGTACAGGGCAGAGAATGAAAGGCTCTTGCTGTCTAGTGTCTTTTCCTTTGTTAACTTCATTGTGTGGATTTTTTTTCTTGCTCTGTCTCGAGCTCACAAACGATATGAATGCTCACACAGGAGAACTGTATGTACACCAATCACCCTTATTCTGTGCTGCATCTTAGAGAACTTTTATTTGTGGACTCATTTAATTTGCCATGGAGTAGTCAAGCCTTTTGATCATTACTGAGGCAGTTCTCCAACAACAGCTAAATGGTGTGTCGCTTTGCCCCATTTCAAAATGTTGCCATGGTATACAAATGTCCCACAATACAAGTTAAGCTGGAGTAGCATATGCTTTGAATTTGACTGATTGATACATAAAAAGCTGTTTTTATACCTCATGATGCTGCTGTGTTGGAGGCAAAGATGTTAGGTGTGTGATGTTCTGACCTCAGAAACCCTTTTTGGTGGCGGTCCGATTAATTCAAAATAGTACCAATTAGAAATGGAATAAAACATATATTATCAAGGAGCTTTCTGTCAATTTAGGACAAATGGTAGAGTGCATCTGGAGTATTTGACTGCTAGTAGAAGATCTGTACTGGAAAAGGAACAAGCACAATAATTTTAAGGGAAATGCTTTGACAAATGTGGTAGAACTTGGTAATTCAGCATCACATTGGCATATTTTTGCATTTATTATGATTTCTCTTCTGAATAGCCAGGTAGGTACTAATTGGTCACTTGTGCAGACTGTCAATATTTGGGTCATATCTGAAGCTGATGTTTGAGCTACCTAATGGAGTACTGTGATGCCAAACAAACTGCTGTATATTTTTAACCTCTGAGCATACCTGCAGATGGTCCATAAATAGAGGAGCTTTTCTTACACCAAAAACTTGCCTGGCTGGTTTACATAACTTCCAAAAAATAATGAGTTGAGAGGTAGGACTGGAGTTGTTTATGATGTGGGTTCTTAGTAAATCAGAGAGTCTTAGGATTATGACTCTTCACAAAGTCATATCTTAAAATAGAAATACAAGTCATTTGATATGTGTAGAGTGGGAGACAGCTGCAAATATAAGAGATAGTAAGAGAGAAATTGTTTAGAAAGGAAGGATACAAGAGGATATTGTTTGAAGGGCACAGTATAGGGTAGGATAAGAGTTTCAGGTGAAGGCAGGGAGTTATGCAGGGGTTTTTAAATGACAGGGAGCTTTAATTCCTTGCAAAGGAAGGGGTTACTGGAGTAAGAAATACTATTTACCTTAGCTAAAAAAGGTAAAAGATTATCATAGGCATGTTATTTAAGCAGGCTAGCAGCAATACTATGAATGACAATAATAAACAAACAAAGAATTGATTGATACTAAGTAATAAAGGAATGGGGGAAATTTTTTTTTTAAAGAATTGTTTCCCAAAGCGTGTAATGCCAATTATCTGTTCCAGGATCCTGCTATTCTAAAAGATTATTCTGCTTTTTTATTTTTTTTCCACTGAGCTAATTTCCTTTTTGGTTGTGTTTGGACAATTTGTGATTTTGCCAACTTCCGTGATTTTATTTTAGGGCTTCTTATAGCCTATCTTAAGGTGGGTTATGCTGATTGTATATTTATAAGATCTGTGATATTGCAAGTTTCCAAGGAGGTAGCAAAACACTTATCAGTGCTAGTAAAATGTCTACATCAGGAATGACACTAAAATTAACAAAAGGTCCTCCTGAGGCTAAAATATTATAACCTGAACATGCAGTTGATACTTTCAGTACAGAGTACAACTGTGAAAGTGAACATTTCAAATGCTAGGCTTGACTGACAGGATATAAATGGGCACCAAATTTTGGATGCAGAATTTCATATCAATGTGATTGTATTTCAAGACAACATACACCATTTGAAATTTAGAAATAATATGTTCTGCAAAACTCAAGTAAACGTGTGTGGTTTATTCTCCCTGGGAAAATTTACCCTGTCACAGAAGAACCACACAA
Organism: Gavialis gangeticus; assembly: GCF_001723915.1. Taxonomy (NCBI): domain Eukaryota; kingdom Metazoa; phylum Chordata; order Crocodylia; family Gavialidae; genus Gavialis; species Gavialis gangeticus. The sequence goes on along the minus strand of NW_017729033.1, from coordinate 96,402,046 downwards.
GGCCTCTTGAAGCATTCAAACTTGACAGCGTGGTTGCAGAGGAGATGTACCAGTTGAATTACCACATATTAATATACTAGAACTCCCTACTCATAGGGGTGCGTCCAGACAAGTGTACATGTGCTGTATGTGGTGCTGCAGACCTGCCTGTGGAGTCGCTGCAGATGCCACACACACAGGCATTACCCACGCTGCTAATTTGCAGCATAGGGATTTTTTGACACCGGGAGAAAGAAGTGGGGTGGTGCATACAGCACGTGTACACTTGCCTGGATGCACCCCATGGGTCACCAATACTATAGCATCTTCTAGTCCCAGTTATACAAGATAGATACAGTTACAGAGACCATCTCTGCTATGAGTAAAAAACACAACTTTCTATTAAAACACAAAGTAAAAAAAAAAAAAAGAATGACTTAATCATAAAGGATCCAGATTCAATGTCTCTCTGACAAGAGAAATTGTGGACTCTCCACCCCGGGAGCTTCAAGAGCAGGTTAGACAGATGCTTGGCTGGGATGGTTTAGTCACAGATGATCTTGCCTTCAGCAGGGGTTAGACTAGATGGCCTTGTGAGATCACTTCCAGCCCTGTTTTCTTGTGATCCTATTTACCCCGCTGCTATTGGAAGCAAGGGTGATTCTTACTTTTCTGTCCTCCAGGCCCCAGCTGGTCCAAAGTGTGACTGCTTCAAACTGGAGTTAGCAGTAACACTGATCAACATTCGTTCAGCTCAGAGAATAATGTGTAATAAGGCCCTTATATATATAAACATTTTATTACCCCTAAGTGACACCTACAGGAATGGTCAAGAATATGTTCTGTAGGGTGTTAGTTTTCACATGAATTTTTCCTTTACATCCAAAATATAGAGTTTCTTAAATGGAGAGTATTTGGATGTAATGAGGATAAGACCTGAAAGTAAGCATTAATATGGACTTAGATCAGGTGTGGAAAAAATTAAGTAGTACTAAAACAGATACAGAAGCTTTTTTCTCCACTTAACCTATTAGGTCAGATCCCCAGCAGACATAAATCAATGTAGCTCTATTAAAGTCAGTTTACCTGTGCCAGTTTACACGCTAAAAATCTGGCCACTAAAATCTGGCATGAAAAACATATTCTGGTGCATCTGGAACATTGCAATGGTTCTCATGCTTCTTGCAAGGAGCTTGGTAATTTTCCTCCCATCACACTCTCTTGGAGAAAAGGACTCAGTCAGAATATAAATACTTTTCCCTAGCTGAAGCAGTAGGAAGATCATATTAAAATGTGCTGGATATGAACTCAGTGATTAAAACATATTTAAAATAAATGCATCTTAGAAGAGAGCATTATATAGTGGTTAGAACATGATAAGGGTGCATTGGTTCTATTTGTAGATCTTCAAGTGATGTGTTGAACTTCTTTGGGTTGAGTTACAGTCTTCTTGTGCTGCATTTTCCCAATCAGGAAGAAATAATATTTATTTAAATCACAGAAATATTGTAACTATGTGCTTTATAGAATAGTTTGTTCTGCCATGCTTTTGTCTGATGATAAAACTGTCTCTAAATTTTAGTTTGGCATAGTGGATCAACACATTTAGATCTCCATAATGCTGAGGAGTTCAGAATTGAATTTGGTAGAAGAAAGGAGTGAAACATATATTAGCAGTGCTTACTGTACTGACTTAAACGCTTGCAGGCTGAAATCAAGAGGATTTAATTCGGTTGTAATTTTACCTATTGTAGAAACCTGACAAAACTATAAAGATTAAGGGGATAGGTAGTGTGAACTGCCTTTTAGCTCACTGAATTGGAAGAATATTTTAGAGAGGGAGAGTGACAAGTGGAAAATATTTTTTTTCTAGAAGTTAAAGGAGTCTGTCCCTCATAAACAAAGATGATTGAACCATGTGTAAAGAGTAGAAAAATAGTTTTTGAGTCTTTTTCTTTGTGAATAGTACATAGTGGCTCAATGTGTTAGTTCATATGATTTTATCTTTTGGGGTCGGGACAAAATGGAAAAAAGGGCATTCATGACAGTGCATTTTGGATAACTTTTAGCCAGTTTTATAGAAAATGAAATGACTGGGAAAGTTCAAAAGACCTCTTTAAACAATACAAAAATTATGATGTTCTCTTTTCCAGATTCCTAGGAGGAGGTAAGGTGCAAAGGAGGAGAATCAGAAATGATAGTAAACAAGCAATGAGTTTATCAGATTTACTGTCATTACTAAAATGTCATTCTCATCAGGAGATACTATTTCAGAACAATTTTAGAGGCCAAAAGGACAATTTGGCAAACTCAGAAAAGCTATAAAGTGTGTGTTGTAGGGTGGGAAGAGGAAGTGGGGAACAATGCAAAAACACTACAGATTTAAACTTTAGATAAATGTGTGAAATTTAATTAATACAATGCCATCTTTTGCCCGTGCTTGGGGAAAAAAATGACACCTTGTCTTCTTGAATTTGTAGACAGTTATGACAAACACACTTCTTTTTTTCTTTGGTTTTTTTCCCCTCTCATTTTTTCTAATAATCTCTATTAAGTAAGGGAATATTGTGAGGCAGTAAGGGGCTGCCTGTTTGATACCCTGCTGCTTTTATCTTTACTCTGCTCTTACAAGTATTTCAGCTGTCCTATAAACAGTGCTGTAATCTGCAATGCTGTTATTATTTTACCTTTTGCTGGCAGTTTCAGTTGTCAAAACAACCATACGCAGTGGAACCCTGAACTCAGAAGGTGCACAGTTATTAGTGCATTAAAGAACTGCTACCTTGTCACAAAGGCAGAATTGCTTTAACCTCAAGGTAATTCATCTAATGATTACTTTAATTGCTGGGGGGTGTAGGTCATAGCCGTGTTGGTCTAAGGACATAGGCAGACAATGTTCTTTGGGTAAATCTGATATCTTTTATTAGACCAACTCAAATATTTGAGTTGATTTAATAAAAGATATCAGATTTACCCAAAGAACCTTCTCTATGTTAGATGTAGTAATTCCCTTTCCCTTTCTAAAATTGCAATCTGCATCTAACAAGCAAGAAAACAGATACCAGTGCACTTGGACCTATAAGCCTGATAGACAGGCAAAAGGCAAAGTAGTGGGGAAACTAAAGAAGAAATGAGACAGAATTATCTGTGCAAGCAGGAGATATTTCAGTGTTGAGAGTGTTTTTCTTTCTTCTCTCAGTTCTGGAGTAGCTGAGTTTGGGATACTGGATTTGTTCTGCAATTTCATATGAAAAGGCAATAAAGTTGTATTGGAATGGACTGTGGCCTGAAAATTTTCTCTCCTCCTCCCCTCTCTCTGCATTAGCAAAGGAGTGATGTGCTTTCACTGACATCTGGAACCAACTTTTTATACAAAGTTGTACTACAAATGAATGTCATACTACTGGAGCTGAAGTGAGTCAAAGCTTTATTCAAAGTAGAGCATGTCAGCCAGCTTTTTAATTAAACTCTCTTAAAATAGCTCTTTGAAAAAGGGACCCCATTGTTCATACAGACTTCTAAATAGCTCTATGACAAAGATTATTTAGCTATTAATGAGACTTGGATTCGCATCTCTTTGTTGTTATCCTCTGTGCTTTGTTTTACTTTGTAGGAGCATTTTAAAAGCTAGCCTGGTTTTCCTGGCTTCTCATTGCTCTTTTGCAGTAATGCATAAGAGATTTTTGGTTACTAGTGACAGCGGGTTTTAAAAATGCGAGAGGGAAGCTTTGGAACGGAGGGCATAATAATTGTACATCTACTGCAATCATTAGATACGGAAATTGCTACAGTATATTCTCCTCCTGTGAATAAGATATGGAAATGTTCCCACATAATCTCCAAGTAAGTTGGTAAATATACAAGGAGAGGGAAAAGCCATAGGTAAACTGTTCTGAAGCGATAATTTAATAGTTTATTATTATGAATGCGCTTTAACCAAGAGTTATGCTGAATTTGACTTGGCTCCATTTGTGTCGTTTCTTCAGTTAACTTACCTAAACTAAAATACAATAAAATTGTCAAATTTATGTACAATAACAACTCACTAAATTATCAAGAGGGGAAAAGGTCTGACTTCCTATATTGCAGAGGAATGGCAGAAATTTGCCTTCACTCCCAGGAGTTGTTCACAAACCTTTAATTTAAAGAGAGTGAAAGTCTTGTGAGATAGTACAGTACTTTACAATAATTGTGCAGAACACTGTAGTAATAAGTTCATAATCAGTAATGTTTTGGTTCAGTGTAGTAGCATACTGTAGATTTTTTTTTCCAAGTGGGAGAGAGCACCAGGCTCAATAAAATGGAAACTTCATATGTACACCTATTTTTCACTGAAACACAAGACATTTTTAAATTGATTTATTTATCTCCTTTCGGTTTTTGAATAAGGAAGAGATCCCAACGTGGCAGTTAGTTTTATCTGAAGACAAATTTCAAAGCAGAAAGAGAGTCTGCTATTTCAATAAACCCTTTAAAATATAATTTAAAGTATATCAATAGACGGATTGAAATGAACAAATTTATGCTGAATTAAGATTGATTCACGAATACTTTGCTAGGTCAAGACAAAAGTGTGTAGCAAAGTCCATATCACACACATTAGGCCTGACAGTAGATCTGCATGAGTTCATACTAAGAACTCTTAGAATAAGAGACATATAAAATAAAACTATCTTTGTTTAAAGTATGCTTTGCCTCAAATCACTGAGGTAGCCATAGCAACAGATGAGATAATAGTGGCTTGTAGACACTGAACTCATGTTTTAACGGCTCTTGGATCACAGTGGTGACTACCTATAAGTAAACATATCTGTTGGTATATCTATCTCAGTATGATTTTTGAGAATAATTTTTGAGAAAAGAGGAATTAGCAGCAAAGTAGCAAATCTACTTTCAGAACAGCAGAAAGTCATGCAAACTAAGGGCATGTCCCCATGAGCACCCATGTATGGTTTGCACCATGGCAAACCCCTTCTGCAGCGCTGCAAACCTCACACACTGCATGTACACGTTCACCACACTACTAATTTGTGATCCTGATGACAAAAAAACCTACACCAAAAAAAAGTAGGGCAGTGCACATGGCTACGACATGTACCGTCTGAAATGCGCGTGGCTGATCAGAGCCATGCTCTGGCTTCCATCGAGGCTCAGTGTGCCTGGATTGCCCGTTGCAGCCCCAGGAAGGCCCACAGGACCCCAGGTAAAGCTGCTGGGGCCAAACCAGGTGCTGGCCCCAGCTCCCCTAGCCCACACAGAGCAATTTGCCATGTGCCAGAGCACACATACAGGAGCATGCCTGGGGAAAAATAGCAGTGGCACAAATATGTGGCACTGTTTGTCCTATGGGAAACGTCCATTCCCGCTTATCGGGACATGCTCTAAGTGTCATTGGATAGCATTTTGCACATGTAAAAAAACTTTTGTTAGAAGAAACACTGAAAACTGTCTATATGTCTACATTTGATATTATATAATAGTATAGGCAAATACAGCACAGCTCACCAGATTCACGAAGGGAAAGGAACAGTGTAAAGGATTAGCGTAAGTTCTGTTTGGACAAAATGCCACATTTACTTGATTAGGAGATGAGATTCCTTCCTCCTACTCCTCCCCCCCCCCCCCCCCCCCCCAATTTTAACTTTGGAAAAAAGCCCGTCATCCTACATTCGCGCACAAGGCAGTACCTGGGGAGGGGAAGGGAGGAGGACAGCGGGTTGGAGCCAGAGCCAGAGTCACAGCTGCTGCCTGCCTCCCTCTGCATGCCCCACCACACCTCCCCTACAGCCCCCCACCCCCAGTCTCCCCCAGTCTCCCCCAGGTACTGTTTCTCCCCTCTCTCTCCCTCTGCCACACTCCTCCATACCTTTGCTCTGCACCAGCAAGCTTTGTCCTCGCTGTAGACTGCAGCACGGAGCACATGCTTCATCTAGCCCTGCAGCAGAGGGCTGGCTACCCTGGTGCTACAGGGCTGGAGCCACGCTCTGTGCCTCAGGCTACAACATGGATGAAGCCTGCAAGTGTGGAGAAAAGGTAAGAATGGGGTAGTCTCTTTCTGCTTTAAAATTTGTCTTCAGATAAAACCAACTACCACAATCCCTTCCTTATTCAAAAACTGGAAAGAGACAAATAAACCAATTAAAAATACCTTTTGTTTCAGTGAAAAACAGGCAGGGGGAGAGGGGGGATGGGATGAAAGGGGGCAGGGACATAAGGCTGTGGGTGGAGGGCAAGCAGAATGGGAGGTAAGTGGGGGGAACAGGTGGTAGGGGGCAAGCTGTCTGCTTCTGTCACTGTCTGCCCCACTGCCCCTACACTGCCTGCCCCCTACTACCTGTCCCCTATCACTCCCCACTGTCTGCTTCATTACTGCTGACCCTACGGTGTGCCCGCTTAGTGCCTCTCCCACTGTCTACCCCCACCACCTGCACTGTTATTGCCCCTCTCATCACCACTGCCTCATCATCTGTAGTAGTGGGAGGGGACAAATTTAAGATGAGCTTCCAATAATTAAATTCTGTACATGGAAAATTGTAATTATTTTATAATTTTTTTCTTGTATAGAATCTAATATTGGGTGGTCATCTTACATTCAGGATTGCCTTGTAGTTGGGTAAATGTGGTAGATTATCTGGGTTAATCATGATAATATAAATGCACGTAATCAACTCTAAGTCAATGTCATAATATTAGGAATGGGAATGCCCATTCCACTCTATCAGTCCTCATCTTTGCCTCTCATTAGTGTATATCGAACTATATTAACTCCTTGTGTGTGATTTAATAAACCTTCTATTCTAGGGGTCAGTATTTTCTCTGTTTAAAACCTACTCATCATCTGCACATCTTTTTAAACAAATCTACCTAAGTGCTGTTCCCCACAGTGTGCACAAATTTTTAGGTCCACGTTAGGTTTCTTACACTAAGTAGGGTGACAGGTTGAGCTACGCACAACCATGGCCTTTTTGTGTTAAGTATTTTTAGGTGTGTTTTCTCTTCAGCCTCCTGAAATACTGCTTTTAGTACTAGAATCAGTTGATCACTGAATAGTTTATAAAGCTCCACAGTCACGCCACCTTCTCCAGGTGTTGCCATCTATACTTAATGACTTAATGGCCTATTTATTTCTTCAAAGGAGACAGGTCCCTCTATTTCATGTTTTTCAGTGTTCATTAACTTTGACAACTCATTCTTCCCCAAGGGTTGAAAGATTACTGATATTATTGTAATATTGAAGATTACAGTTAGGTACAGAGCTACCTCTATAAAATCTGTGGAATTCATTGGCTCTTTCCAGTGGGTTGTAAATTGTGTTTACTTGTTATGTTATTAAATTGGTTATTTGTACCTTTTATGTATTCAGACTTGCTGCCGGTAGCTTTCTTGCTCTTTCACCTTGTTCATAATGCTTTTGTTTTAAGTGGGAAAAGACCCCATTTAGTCTTCCCATTAAGCAGATGGTTTATTAGCTTGTGGTAATTTTCCTAATAAATTGTCTGATGGTACTTCAGTTTTAGAGGTTAGCAGATGCTAGTACAGGTTGGTGCAGGTTATCTCCGACTCATCCATTTGTGGTTTCTCACTTCTTCACCTATTTGCAAATTGTTGCCAACATTTTGTCCCTAATATGATATATGCCTTACAGGCTTCCCAAACGACATTCTGAAATTGCATTGAGCCTGTATTTTAGAACATAAGAGGTTCACTTTAATTTTATGTGTAGGCTTTATTTGCAGGATCTTTTAATGGGAATGACTCTAATCTACATCTGGGTTTATGGGACACATTATCTGACGGTACTAGTGCTACTGTAAACAGAGATAGGTCTGATGTTCTCTTTAAAATTTTATATGCCCCCTACCTGTAGTACAAATAACAGGAGAGCAAGGGAGTGCTAAGCTAAGCATTAGAAAATTAGTAGTAATTGCAGAACTTTTGCATTTTAAGGGTAATAAGCATTTGAATGACTTACTAGGGAGGGAACTAGAATTAGTGAGATGAAAAGAGACAATGAGGAAGAGCTTAATATATTGAAAAAGGAGACAGGATAAGTTTATGATGTTGCAACAGAAGGCAAACAACTTTATTGGCACCTTCCTGCCTAAATATCTTTACTCATTTCTTTTCTATCTTTACATTCATACCTCTCCACAGTTTGTTTAAATGTTTAAAAATAATTTCCTTCATTCTTTCAAATGCTTAGTATCATTTAAATGGTCTTTCCTCTACATTGTTCATTCCTTTTAACAGTACACCCCACTTTTAATGGAGCAATGAGTTATGCTTATTTTCATAACATGCCATTTCAGTTCTTTGAATCCAACCCAGATTGTCTATGAAATCAATAGAAGTCAATTTAGCTCTTCACATCACAATATCTAGCCCTAATGAGATCTTTAATGAATCATTTAATGTTAGTCTCAAATAAAGAATTTTCAGATATTGTACAGGACAAAGCATAACTGTGAATTTCTGAGCCTCTGCAAAAGTACTGTATGTTTAAAGGGTGTCCTGATAGCATACTGCATATACATCTAAGCCAGTTTCAGTCCATTCAATTCAATTCATCGGGTGTGTGTATGTGTGTATATGTGTGACAGAGAGAGCAAGAAAGAGCAAAAGGGAAAAGAGAGTGAATGAAGTGGGTTTTTTTAAATATAATATAATCAATGCATTTTTCAATTTCATATGAATGACTTTTGAACTTGCAATGAAGGGTCCATACAAATGGCAGTTACAATAGGAAAATGTTTTGTAAAGAAAAAACGAATGCACTCCAGTACGTGTATAATTATATCTTAAATTAGAAGTCATTATCAAAAGAAGTAATTTAATTATGAAAAAAATAGTTTTGGAGTGTTGTAGCTGAAATGACCTGAGGAAGGGCACCTGATGTTCAAAAGCTTGTCCAGCAGCTCTCCTAACTATACATCAGGTCCAATGAAAGATATCGCTAAAAAATGCCTAGCCGTTATGAAGAAACTCACCCAAAATAATTGTTAAAAATTGATGTTTCCAACTGGGTTTTGTTGTAAAACAAAATCAAAAGTTAAAATATACCAATGAAGGCAAATGATGTCTGATTAAGCTGTGATTATTTTCCTTTAATGCAAGAAAAAGGTGGAAAGATAGAGCTTCATTTTAAATGCATTGTTCAGCCAAGACATGCAGAATGCAATTCTATTCACCTGACACGTGCGCAAAGTTAGGTGAATTAATTCAGAGTTGTGCCTAACTCTGAGTTACCTGCCAAAAGTATAGCTGTGATTCTGTTCCCCTCCCTGGAGATGTCTGTGTGCCTTTGGAGGATGATATCATGTCTGTAATGGTGTAGCTTAGAGCTGTTAAGAGAATCACTCCTACAATTTAGCCTGTAGTTACATGTTACATTTAGCACCTGATAAATCTAAGAAATGTTAGTCAGTGTTAAAATTAGCACATGCTTTGAGCAGTAGCACATTATGGGTAAATACCCTGTCTAATGTGCACAGCTCTGACAGAGGGAAGGCAAACAGTGGTATGAGTAGAGGCTGCCATGTCTGCTCTGTGCCTGCCTGGCTCTCTGGCTCTCTAACAGCAGTATAGGCTCTTCTGCTCTACACTACAGGGTCAGGCCTATGCCACCTGTACAGCTGTCCACTCATCCACCCCCTCACCCTCCACCGCAGCTTCCTCACGGGGCAGAGGGGTGACATGGTTGGATTCAGGCATGCAGGGCCCACAGGGCTAGATACAGGTGTGCTGGGCCTGGTGGGGTCCTATCTGGTTGTTCAGGGGTAGTACAGACTTGATCTGGGGACACAGGAGCCCACCTACCCCCCTTTCCCTTCTCCTCGTTCCCCGTCCCCCTTCCCTCCTACCCCTCTTCCTTGCTTTCCACCTCACCTTTCGCCTGATCCTCTCTTTTCCCCCCTTTCTCTTTTTCCCACTCCCAACTCAGCTGTGGCTGCCTGAATGTACCAGCCTGCAGTCCAGGCATAAGAGTCCGGGAGTAGTGCTTCCTGGGACACTGGAGGACTGAAGATTGCTAGTATTAGCTTCATGGAGCCCATGGATATTACTGTTACATGGGCTGCCTACCACCAGCTGATGATAATCCTTGCCTGAAGAGAAGTAAATTTGTGAGGCTCAGAGGCTACTTAATTCATTTTTTCTGGCTTAACATGTGGCCACTCCCATCTTAAGAGTATTTAACATGTTTGAATGGTAACATTCAACTACACTCTTAGTTAAAGTTGGTTGGAAAATGCACATTGTTCTTCTACCAGGTGAAATAAAATTTTGTCCATAGTGTGGTACAGCTTAACTACCTTGGTGTGAAACAATTTCAAAAAGACAGTACAGAAGTATGAATAAATAATGACTAGTACCTGTTTCTTATTAAATCTACTTTAGATTATGTTGATTTAAAATCACTCTTAGCAAAAGTCTGAATGATTCACTGACAATGATTTCAGCTCTTGTTATGATGAACACTGTAAAAGCATATTCAGATCATTTTATTAAATCATGCACAATATTACTTCAAAAACTACCCTGGTGTTTGACCTAGTAAATATCTGCTGTGATCTGTCCACCATTTATTGTTTTAGTACCTGCTTATTGGTACAATATTAGTCTATTCTTACCTATAGAAGGAAGTTACAGAGAAGTAAATAAAAAAGTTCTGTTAGTATTGTTTTCTCTAAACTTTTCATTATATAAATAAAGTGCCAGCATAATGATCTCTATATGACAAGAGAACTTGTATTAACAATATTAACTTCCAAAATTTCTGAAAGACCTTTAAAGTCAGCATCTTTTTGACATTTTAATGATGGAGAGCTCTGAACTATGGCCCTGAAATAGGTTTTTTTGTATTAATTCAAATCTACAGTACTTGACCTTCTAATTCATTGTAGAATATACAGAAGCTGGTTGCTGGCTACATAAAAAAACTGGGCCCAAATCTTAGCATGTTATCAAAGTCAGTAGTGACAAAGTATGTGTGCGTAAACGTGTTTGTACAAAGAAGACTGGTTTCATAGGGCATCAAATGTTTATCTCAGCCTTAAGGAAAAGGTGTTAGTTTTGTCATTTGGTTTCCAAAATACAAGGGTGCTTTTTATGATTCAGTAACACTTTGGCCTTCTGGTGTATGTTATTGTAAGTGTGAAAGGTGAAATCTTCCATCAGCTAACTGAACTACTGAATGGAGTCTCAAAGTTACAGTGGGGCTAGACTTGATGAACCTCTGGGGTCCCTTCTAGCCCAAATGTCTATGAAATCTATGAAATCTATGAAAGTGTAACAGAGAGGGCACATCTACATGAGACAATTACTAGGCAGTAGACTAATAAGGTGCATAGTAAATGTCTTAGCATCTACGTGTACCTCCCTGTTAGGCTGGAGTAAACTAATTTATTATGGAGCAGGATAGTACTGATAGCTAGAAAATGATATTTAGAGGTTTGCTTTTGGGAACTGGTTGTAGGTAAAGTAGATATTACATTAGAACAATGGTCTGGGGAATGGAAAGGGTTAATTGGTTTCTAAAAGCCTGTTTGTGATAAAGTTTCCTTCAAGGCCCACTGTATCTGAAGCCAGCAGGCGCATAGGCTAGGAAACTGAAGAGATGAACCACACTGTTCTATAACATGAGATAAGGTGGCATTAGGTCACAGTGCCCAACTGCTGACTCCCTGGGGTTCCTGGTTTTGGTGGACAGACCAAATTAGGAGACATGGGTAAATGATCTAATTAAGATGTGTGCATATGATGGATTTGTTGGAAAAAAAGGAATATGCTGACAGGACAGAATGTGGACAGTATAACAACCATAGGGACACCAATCACTGAAGCCCAGAGGTGAAGAGTCATCAGAGGAGGAAAAGGATATAAAAGGAGGGATTTCACAGCAGCAAAGGCTCCCAAAGCCCGGGGGGGGGGG
>NW_017729033.1:96387789-96389987 GCF_001723915.1 Gavialis gangeticus | reverse complement strand
GGCGTTACTCCTGGGTCATTTGCCAGCCAGGGCTGCTCCAACCTGGCTCAATATGCTGTGCTTTCATGTGTATGTTTAAACAGCAATAAACTCCAGAGTTTATTGCTTCACATTAATTGCATGTGTAGACATGCCCAGAAACAACATTTTTAGACTGTGCCAATCTTTAAAATTGTAGGTTTGTTATAAAGATTTGAACAAGAACAAAATTGCCAGACCCATCTATTTTCATGAAAGTTATTGGTTTATACCTAGGGTGGAAAGTGTGGGTATGTACAGGCATTACATTTAGATTGACCTAACCAGGGTTCAGTTGATTTAAATGCCCAATCATGTAAGAGTTTAGAGGGCTCAAATCTCCCCAAAAATGGCACACCCAATCTAATCACTTAGGGGTGGTGCACTAACTTAGGTCGAGATTGGGGTAACCTGGTCTAAGAAAGGGTTAACTCAATCTTACAAATGCTTACACATGTTTTCAGCGTAGCCCCAGAGCTGGAAAAGTCCAGCCATTTGCTGCAGCCAGGACTGTGCTATTCCCACCATCCTGATTTTTCCTGGCCTATTTTTAGCCCTCTCAGACCCCTCTTCCCCAACTAGACAACTCTTCCTCATGCACCCACCAGCTTCCCTCCAAGTCTGTCAACATCCCCACAGATGTGCTAACCCCCCATTCCCACCCACTCCTCCCCCCACCACAATTTGCCTACATAGGTTTGTCATGTGACTCCTGGGAGTGGCAAGAGGCTTCATGCATCATTCCTGATCTGCATTCATGCAGCTTAAAGTAAGCTATGTGAACATAGACTAGATGTGGCAAAATGTGGTACGCACCATTTATATACTAAAACCATTCCCTTTACAATGAATAATGCAATATTGGGGATCCTCCTTAATATCTGTACTGCGTTTGACATTTTCTAACATGATCTGCATGGAAGGGAGATGGAGATGAGAGAGAGACAGCACAAGCAGAATGTAAAACCTCTCAAGTATAGGGGAGTAGAAAAATGTTATCTTTGCAGACCTTTTCTCAGATAATTCTATAGATGGGGCAGCTCTTCTTGACTCCCTAAAGCTGATAAAAATGTAGATATCTGACTAAGCTTACAAATTAAGCACTTAGACATCTAAATTACCTAAGTTGTGCTAGCATAAAACTATTACTTAAAAAACTATAGACTCAAAAAGGAAAGTGTATGAAGTCTAGACTGCAAATCAAGACCTCTATATTATACTATGGTACAACAGGGGTTCAGTCATACTGACAAAATTATGACAAGTTTAAATGCATCACTGGTGATCACAAATGGAAGATGGTTTAATTTAATAAAAATAAAGATTACTCTTAGGAAGAGGGAGATTATAGTTAATGCCCTATATATACCACATAGCTAAAAATAGATGGTTGGCATCTAGACAGGCATTTTTTTTAGGCTTGGTAAATGAGTGGTTGGCAAGGTCACGTCTATCTTTTTAAACAGCTAGGGGAAATTTCACCTTTTTATTCTTTAGGGTAGTGGGCTTCATTATAGGGAAACCAATCTGATCTGCTGTATTTGGTTTGAGGGAACATTAGTTTTGAGGAAAGCTGTGAAGAGGAAATGAATTCCTTATGCAGTGTAGATCTCAGGTGTGTACAATTATGTGCAGTGTAACATGAAGGCAGGTGGTCAAAAGGGCCGGGAAGAGTTTGCTTGAAGGCAGGATGTAGCCAAAAGATCTGCTACTGAGTTGGTCTTCTTGTGGAATGCATAAGTGTCCAAAGAAACTACTCCAGCAATAGTGTGACTCTTGCTTGCAGTTCTAGCAAGAAATGAATATATCCCATGTCCCATCACATACTTACTCAAAACTTTGCATAACTACTGGGTTCTGAATTTCATTTTAAAGAAGCAAAAGGGTTTCAGTGCTTCAAATTATTTGGTATGTTTTAGTGAAGAGAGATTACTGTCTGTTGTCTTTCCATATGTATTACAGGGTTTTTTTTTGCAGTTTTATGTTTTTTCCTTGCTCATTTTATGTTAACACATCAATAAACTACCACTAAACTATGCAGGAATAAACACAACCCAGCAAAAATACAGTGGGAAGAATATGTGAAGAACAAAAAAAATGTTCTTGAAACTCAGGACTGCAGAAAAGTACAACAGGATGGATTCTGCAGTGCTGAGGAAAAGACTAAAAGAAATGATTGT
>NW_017729033.1:96377866-96382789 GCF_001723915.1 Gavialis gangeticus | reverse complement strand
TGTGTACACTGTGATGCCATTAAGCCACACAAAATAGCATTTTCGTCATATGTACATGTTAATAGGGTCACGTGTACAAGCGCTCTTAAAGTGCATCTACCAGAGTATATTTTTTGAGGGTGCAAAGAATTCACGCACAAGTACACACAGATTCCAATCTTCCCTGTGGAAAATTGACCCAGCAAAAATACAGTGGGAAGAATATGTGAAGAACAAAAAAAATGTTCTTGAAACTCAGGACTGCAGAAAAGTACAACAGGATGGATTCTGCAGTGCTGAGGAAAAGACTAAAAGAAATGATTGTCTGAAAATTACTTTTTTAGCATTCCTGGAACTAAATACATGGCTCTCTATGTCATGCAAATTTTTTGTTTTTTAAAATTCCTTCTATAACTCCTGAAACTTTATTAGGTGTATCATTCAATAAATTACATCAGCTCCTGAAAAGAGGCTATATTCCACATGCCTTGATACTAGTGTTTTATCAGTGACAGATTTGAATTCTTCCCTGTACATAATACCAATCTCTTCATGTATATTATTCCAAATGTAGTCCACACTTTTACAGTGAAAAGTTCTTAATTTTAATCAAATCATGGAAGCATTCTGAGCAACTGTATGGAGAAAGTTCTCATCTGATACTATGTCCTTTCTAGTTTATTTTTCCAAATACTCACACTCACAGCAACTTTGTGAGAGCACAACCACAGGAACTGCCCAAATCTGAAGGGTTAGCATCATACCTCAAGGTTGTGGCTACCATGCTGTCATGCTTTTGTTCCCAATTTCCATTTGTCATTGACACTGCTACCATATTTACTCAAATAGAAGATTATAAAACAAACCCCTAATAGTTAGATTAAAATATGCAAAATCTAGAAATTTGTTATAATTTTTGAGGTATAGAATCTATTTATTGGAGGTTTGCCTTGAATTTGTCCCCCTTCCACTGCTACAGCAGGGAAAATAAATCTGGGGAGGTCAAGTAGCTTTCCTTTCCCCCAGCTTTTTCCTCTAGTGCCCCTTTTCCCACTTCCTGTTGTCAAACCCTGCTCTCCCTGAGCGCATGGAAGTGAAGAGCAAATTTGAAAACAAAGCAGTAACATGTCTACATGAGACACATTACTGCATAGCAAACTAATTTTCTCTGCAGTAAAGTTTCACCATCAACATAGGTGCAACAATTAGGGTGCAGTGGACTAATTTCCTGTGCTGCTTGATAGTCCCATCAGATACAAGTGGTATTTGGCAAGCTTAATAAATTACTGTTCTTAAACACATGTGTAAATGGCTGACATTGTGATTAGTTTACTCTGGCTTAAATTGAGACAGAGTATAAATTC
This sequence comes from Gavialis gangeticus, assembly GCF_001723915.1. NCBI lineage: Eukaryota > Metazoa > Chordata > Crocodylia > Gavialidae > Gavialis > Gavialis gangeticus. Next base: position 96,381,446 of record NW_017729033.1, on the reverse strand, counting down.
AGTTCCATTAATTGCATATATAGATGCATCCAATGACCTTGAAATTGAACATGGCTGTAGCAATTTACATATAATACCCATGCACTTAGTTAATAGAATCATAAAACCATAGAAAATTAGGGGCCTCAGGAGGTCATCTAGTCCAACCCCCTGCTCAAAGCAGGACCAGCCCTAACTAGACCATCCCAGCTAAAGTTTTGTCTAGCTGCGTCTTAAAAACCTTGAAGGATGGAGATTCTACAACCTTTCTGGGTAACCTGTTCCAGTGTTTTACTACCCTCCTAGTAAGAAAGTTTTTCCTAATATCCTAAACTTCCCCTACTGCAACTTGAGACCGTTGTTCCTTGTTCTACTATCTTCCACTCCATCCTGTTTATAACTACCCTTCAGGTAGTTGAAGGCTGCCATGTTGTTTTTTGGGGTTTTTTAGAGTGTCATGAATATTTTCCTGTGTTTTGTTGTATTAATAGGGAATTTGTGGTCATGTTGGAAACCCATGCTATGCACTATCCATTTATGTTGCTTTTATTGCTGTATAGATCATGTTATACTGTCTGTATATATCTTTATAATTTTGGACATGGTTTATCCAAGGGATTGAGGCATTCAGGACTGTGCAGAAAGGACTGCCAAAGGCAGTGCTAGAGAAGGGAGAGGACATGGACTCCGAGGAAGGTGAAAGCTGGAAGCTTGTGACCTCTAGCAGCAAGCAGAAATCTTTACCTGCAGCAGTTCACCTGGAGAACAGATATGGAGCCCTAGCAACAGAGGGGAAAGAGCATGTTCCATTGGTAGAGGAGGACAGGCCAGGCCTCCCCAAGGTGGGGAAGGATCAAGATCACTGTCACCAAGAAGAAGTGATGGGTGGTAGTGGTTGAAGACTTCCTTCTGCAGGGGACAGAGGCATCCATCTGCCGCCTAACCTGTTGTCTCAGGAGGTCTGATGCTTGCCTGGAGCCTGGATCCCTGATGCCACAGAGGGATTACTGAGACTCATCCAACCCTTTGACTAATACACCATGGTAGTAGTCAAGTTCATCCAGTATTGATGCATTTTACCTTGTTTTGAAACTGCTGCATGTTTTAGCACAGATACTTCATAAACACACTTTTGACCAACTCAAACTATTTTTTTTTGCAAGCATGTATATGTATATCCCTACACCTTTACAGTTCTGTCTCATGACTAATCTGGTTCACTTAACAGTCCATGACACACATCTACAGTTAAATCATCATCACTGTTACAAAAGCCACACCCATGTTCCCACATGGCCACATGCCCACATACCCACCATCATCTCTTCGAAGATATTAATCCAAAGCCAAAGGCTTGTGATTTACTAGATAGTTCATTGGGCTGGGCCCCACCAGAATTAACAGCATTTCAAGCCATGGTGACCCAACAGCTCAGCAATGCTCAGTATTTACATATCCACATGAGCATGGTTGTTTGTTTCTCTGGGAACAACTAGTAGTGACACACCTTGTGCCACCACTGGTTATTCCTGGGGAATGCCTGTGCCATGTGCCCTGTGGCATGCAGCAGATTACCTTGGGTGGGGTAAGGAAGGCTGGGGCAAGCACTGGGCTGGCCCCAGCAGCCTTACCTGAGGTTCTGGGGGCCTCCTGGGGATGCAGTGGTGGCAATCCTGGCTGGCAGCCAAAGCATGACTTTGGCTGGCCAGGCTCCATTTTTGAGCAGCGCATGCTGTCCCTGTGAGTGCTGCTCTGCTTTTGTGTGTGTGTGTGTGTGTGTGTGTGTGTGTATGTAGGGGGGAGGTTGTGTATGATATCCAGGGGTCAACCCCCCCCCAGGAACTGATGCACAGGATCTCTTGGGAGGCCAGTCTGAGGGGGAAAGGAGTTCAGGAGAGCTGGTTGTATTTTAAACAAACCTCGCTGAGGGCACAGGAACAAACCATGCCAATGGACAGGAAGAATAGCAAATACGATATAACCAGCTTGGCTTAGCAGAGAACTCTTCAGTGAACTTAAATACAAAAAGGAAACTTACAAGAAGTAGAAGCTTGGACACACAACTAAGAAGGAGTATAAGAATATTGTCTGGCCATGCAGAGATGAAATCAGGAAGGCCAAAGCATAATTGAAGTTGCAGCTATCAATAGGCATGAAAGGTTTCAACAAGTATGTTAACAACAAGAGGAAGGTCAGGGAAAGTGTGGGTCCCTTATTGAATGGGGGAGGCAACCTAGTGACAGATGATGAGGAAAAGGATGAAGTACTCAGTGCTTTTTTACCTTAGTCTTCAGTGGCAAGGTTAGCTCTCAGACTACTGCATTGGGCAGCGCAGTTTCAGCAAGAGGTGATCAGCCCTCAGTTGTCAAAGAACAGGCTAGGGTCTATTTAGAAAAGCTGGATGTGTACAAATCTATGGAGCCAGACGTGATGCATCCAAGGGTGCTGTGGCAGTTGGCCAGTGTGATTGCAGGGCTGCTCACCGTAATCTTTGAAAATTCATGACAATTGGAAGAGGTCCTAGACAATTAGAAAAGGGCAAATATAGTGCCCATTTTTAAGAATGGGAAGGAAGAGGATCCAGAGAACTATAAACCAATCAGCCGTATCTCAGTTGCTGGAAAAATCATGGAGCGAGTATTCACAGACTATTTCTAAGCACTTGAAGGAGAGGAGAGTGATCAGGAACAGTTAGCATGGATTCACACAAGGCAAGTCACACCTGATGAACCTGATTTACTTTTATGATGAAATAACTGGCTCTGTGGATGCAGGGAAAGCAGTGGTTGTGATATACTTTGGCTTTAGCAAGGCTTTTGATACGGTCTCCCACAGCATTTTTACAAGCAAGCTAAGGAAATGTGGGTTGGATGAATCGACTGTAAGGTGGATAGAAAGCTGTCTGATTCATTGGGTTCAAAAAGTAGCGATCAATGGCTTAAGGTTTAGTTAGCAGCTGCTATCAAGTGGAATACCTCAGGGGTTGGTTCTAGGACCAGTTTTGTTCAGTATCTTCATTAACAATCTGGAAGATGGGATGGATTGCACCCTCAGCAAGTTTGTAGATGACACCAAGCTGTGGGGTGTAGTGGATACACTGGAGGAGAGTGCTAGGATTCAGAGGGACCTAGACAAATTGGAGGATTGGGCCAAAAGAAATCTCAAGAGGTTTGACAAGGATGAGTATGAAGTCCTGCACTTAGTACAGAACAATCCCATGCACTGCTACAGGCTGGGGACTGCTTAGCTAAGCAGCAGCTCTGCAGAAAAGGACCTGGGGGTTACAGTGGATAATAAGTGGGATATGAGTTAACAATGTGCCATTGGGGGTGTCTACACAAAATGCATTAACATAGCCTAATTTAATGTACATTAAGGGTGAGCGTCTACACATGTGCACCCTTAATGCACATTTGAAATGGCAAAATTAGGCTAATCGTGACCAAATTTGATACCTGCACTGCAGGGATCTAATTTAAGAATGATTAGTTAAATTGCATTGACGCACGTCTAGACGCAACCTGGCACTACCTTTAGTGCTGGTTCTGCCCAGTCATTAGGGACACATGGCAGGACTGCAGAGACTTGGCACTAACTTAAT
>NW_017729033.1:96356716-96372866 GCF_001723915.1 Gavialis gangeticus | reverse complement strand
AACCTGGCACTACCTTTAGTGCTGGTTCTGCCCAGTCATTAGGGACACATGGCAGGACTGCAGAGACTTGGCACTAACTTAATGCCAAGTCTCTGCACATGTAGACACCTGCCAAAAATTGCTTAATGCGTTAATAGCTTAATGTGCATTAAATTTAGTCATGCTTAAGTGCACATGTAGATGCGCCCATTATTGCCAAGAAGGTTAACAGCATACTGGGCTGCAGTACTAGGAGCATTGCCAGCAGATCAAGGGAAGTAATTATTCCACTCTATTCAGCATTGGTGAGACCACATCTGGAGTACTGTGTTCAGTTTTGTGCCCCCTGCCTCACTACAGAAGGAATGTGGACAAGTTGGAGAGAGTCCAGTGGAGGGCAGTGAAAATGGTTAGGGGGCTTGGGCATGTGACTTCTGAGGATAGGAGGAGGTAACTGGGATCATTTAGTTTGCAGAAGAGAAAACTGAAGCAGGGATTTGATAGCAGCCTTTAACTACCTGAAGGATGGTTCCAAAGAGGATGGAGCTAGATGGTTCTCATTGGTGACAAGGAGCTAATGGCTTCAAGTTGCAGGAAGGGAAATTTAGGTTGGATATAGGAAAAGCTTTCCCACTAGGAGGGTAGTAAAACACTGGCACAGTTTACCCAGAGGGGATGTGGAATATATAACCTTTTTGAAGAAGAGGTGGGATAAGATCATGCCAATATTGAGTGGAGTTAAAGCTGACAAAATATGTCTGCAAAGGTGTGGAATCCCATGGGAGAGGGAGTACAAGCATTTTATAAAGAGATGGGAATGGGGACCATGGTTGTGAGCAGGGTCAGATGTAAACAGAACCATTGGACTCTTGTTTTTGTTCATGGCTGAGGAAGTGGAAGTGTGGCAAATGTAAGTGATTGTGGAAAGGAGACCGCAATGGATGCTGGTGGAGTTTGAAAAGAAAGTGTTAGAGATTTTTATGCAAACATGCTGCCTGAAAGCGAAGGAAGGATTGCCCCTTTTTTAAGAAGTTAGAGGTGTATGTAGGTGGTGGTAGGCAGGAAATTCTGGTGGGGGATTAGAATTGCATTATCACAAAGAGGGATAAGAAAGAGGATGAAGGGGAAGGAGTGGTAGACAGCTCTTCAAAAGTACTGATTAACATAATAAAATAAGGTGGTTTATAGGATGTATGGGCAGTGAGGAGGTGATTATAAGGCTGGAGCTAAGTGGAAGACAGGGTCGAGGTTTGATTTTGTATTAATGTCAAATAGGCTAGGGATTGGAAGGATGGAAATCTTAGATGTGACCTTCAGTGATTACTGGATGCTAAGAATGGAAGTGAGTTTAGAAAAAAGTGAAGGTAGGGGAAAAGGGATTTGGAAGTTAAATGTTCAATTATTATAAGATGAAAAGACCTGTTAAGATTATGTGGAACTATATAAAGCATGGAGGACTCCGAAGAGATACTACAAAAGCATCTGGGCAGTGGACAATGATAAAGAGAAGAGCAAGAAATTTTTTCAGAAATATTTGTTGAAGAGAAGTGAAGAAGAGGGTGGAAGAGCTAGAAGAACTGCAGGCAAGGAAGCAGGATTTATTAGAAGTGGCAGTAAGAGAAGTACAAGTGAAAGATGAACTAGAAGACATAAATCAATGGACTGAAGAATGCTTTAAAAGGAAAATATTAGAGAATTTTTCTGACCAGAGCACTATGGGTAAAGAAAGGGGAAGGATGGTGTAAATATTTTTTTCAGTGAAATTGAGGAAAAGACAGAACTGGAAGCAGTGAGAGCTGAAGAAGGAATCTGAATACAAGAGAGTGCAAAGGTACCGAATGCAGTGGTAGAGTTTTATAAAGAGCTGTACAAAAGGAGTGGATGGAGTTAAAATAAAGGTGTTCCTTGACAGGATAAACAAGGAATAGAGGATGGAGAGAAATAAACCCTAGAGCAGAAATTAAGTATAGAAGAGGTGGAATGCTGCTTAAAGCTTGCAAGAGATGGAAAGCACCAGGAAGAGACAGATTTCCAGTGGAATTCTAGGAAACATTTTGGCAGTGGAGGGTGGGGAAATAGGGGAGTTTGGAATTTCATAAATTTCATGTTGGAAGTTTTGCAGAGAATGGGGTTCCTGGTGAAGTTGATTGGATGGGTCAAAGTAGTATATAGGAAAGTAAGAAATCAAGTACTGGTAAATGGTTATTTGAGCAAAGCATTCCCTATACAAACAGGGGTAAGACAGGGATGTCTGCTGTCCCCCTATCTTTTTGTGTGTGTGATGGAGCCATTGGCACACAGAATTCATGCTGATAAGTGGTGTGAAGATATTAGGAGGATAAGAAGTTAAATGTAAATTATACATGGATTATGGAGCTGTACAGTGCCATGGAATTAGGAGGCTGGGGAATGCCAGATTTGGAAATCTTTATTTATACTTTCTGTATAGGGACAGTGGAGGGCATGAGGAAGACTGCATGTTTTTCCTGTTACGTGGCAAAAAGAACATTAAGAAGGTGGGGCGTATATGGGAGAGATTGGAAAAAGCCATGGGTGTGGCCGCCGACCCACTGTGCAAAGGTGGAGAGCTCCTTAAGGGTAAATAAATTTGAGGGAGTGGTATTACAGGGATTTTTAGACTGTCAGAAGGTGATTAATACAATAAGAAAACAAGATAAGATAACAATAGTTAAGGACCTGATGGAAAGATGGCAAATTTGTGGAAAGAAGTAATAGATAATAGAATGAAAAGAGACCATACAGATAGCATATGGATGACGATATGGAATATTTTTCCTTTGAGGGGCATTTAGCATACATGGGGGTTGGTAAGATCAGTGGCATGCCTGAGAGAGGGATGTGGGGCTGAAGAGTCTGTACTGCATGTATTTTGAGACTGCCCTTTTGTGCTAGGGATATGGGAGGGGGTATGCCAAATTTTGAGTATGATTGATATGAACTGTGACTTAATTTATGAAATGATATTGTATGGATTAATGCCCAGAGGACTGGAGACAGAGACTGAGAACCATATTACTTTGGGCAACAGTAGCAATATGAAAGATGAGAAACCTACTGCTGGTCAAGGGACTGGCTTTCACCAAAAGAGAGGGTTTGGAGTTGGCAATATATGAATTGAAATACTATGTGGATCAAGATGTGGATGAGGTGGGGAAGGAGAAGGCAGAGCAAAGGTGGAGGAAAGAAGCATGGTGGTGTTTCTTCCAAAAGAACAAAGAGACAGAGTGAAAGTTATTACTCCTCCCTGGGTTGGGGATTTTTGGGAGAGGTTAGTATGTTAATAGTGAAAAGGGGTGTAATAAGAACAAAGTATTGTTGTAGTTGGAGGTTGTTTTAATGTATTTTCTTTTAGTTGTTTTGTATAATAAGAACAGTTCCCATAAGCATATGAACTGTAGCATTTTTGGCACCAAGGGAAAGGTGTCAGGGCTGGCTCTGGCCCTCCTGGTGCTAACCTGCTATTGTAGTACCTGCAGGTAATACCTGGCCATTTGTTTCAGAGCCAAAAAAAAAAGGTTCCCATCAACATGTTTGCCCAATATGGGCTATGTGTTTTATACACATTCTTAGTGTTCACTGAATTTAATCAAGTTCATAGTTGGTTTCCATTACTGAGTACATGCTGCTTTTGGCAGCGGTTTAGTGATAGACAGACAGTGTATTTAGTGAGATTTCCTTGTATGCAATTATAAGATGAGGGGCTTTTTTCCCTTTGCCAGTTAGGTGGGAAAAAACCTCATATTGTATCCAAGTAAATACAGTACTCTTGTTCCATGACACTCCTTTTTTAATCAGTGGGTGCATCACATTCATTGATGTGCTGTCGTTACTGTACATTAAGTTTAGTACTTGCACCCAGCATATATATACATACCCTTTCCACATACAGTGCACGTACTCTGATAAGCACAGGCACATTTTCCTTTCTTGAACCCCATCCTGCTTTCTATCCATCTAATTTTTTTGACACCTGGTTTTCATTTCCACTTTTTCCTTTGGTTGAGTATCTAAAATGCTTGTAAGACGGATACCACTCAAATATACTTATATCAGCTGTCTCTCTCAAATTTCATATGAGTCTTTCTTGTCATGACTTCCAACTCCTGTATGATTCCCATAACATGTAGGTCTGTTACCACCATACTTTTTTCTTTTCTTCTTAAATGTGCCCATCAAAAATGTTCAAGCTATTTTTAGTGAAAGGATTGCGTGGTAAGAGAACACTTTCTTCATTATTAAAAAATGGCTGCAAGTCTAAAGTTGAAACTTGGCATATAGTGGCTCTCAATCCTATGTTTGATTTTATAAGGGCAAATTGTTCCAGCTGTTTAAAGGCATTCCCAAGTCAACCATGTATAATCAAAGCCATCGAATCTTAGTTTTCTGAAAGGACCAAATTTTAGTTTTCTTGTGAAGTGTTTTTGTTTTGACTGAGGAATAGGAGAGTTATGTTCTTGCAGAAAGATGGGAGTGTGATTTTTATTAGCACTTTAGTGAAGTTTTCTTTGTAGAGAGGCTGCAGATGGCTGAATCCATGGCTAACCACTTGCAGATTGAATATGCAGAACCTCAGATTTAGCTCAATAGTTGTTGTTTTTAAATTAAATGTAACACTTTCTGTATTTAATTTTCTGCAGATACAGTTTCTCAGTGATTACATAGAACACTCATCTATCACTAAGTGCACTGTTTATTGTAATTTCATAACATACAATCATTATTTCAAGACCTGTGATAATTACTAGTACTTGTACACTACTGTACTGTATATATTGCAAAGTATACTTTTACACTTTTACACTAGATTCCTGCAATTTGACAGCTTGTCCTTCTTGGTATGTGTGAAATATATACTGTTGCAGAGTCCACCCACAGGGATAATTCCCTGCTTTGGTACATAATATCAGTAGGTGTATCCTGTATTTTTTGTCATTATTCCTTTTTCTTTATATAATGACAATCATTGTAAAGAGCACAACTGAAATAAACAAGTAAGTGTACACATTCAAATAAAGGCAAAAGGTTATTGCTTCTACTGAAGTTTCTTCTATAGTTCTATAGTTACAAAAACAATTCCCAAATAAGTGTAGACCTACTGATCATCATGAATAGGAAAAATATTAATTGTATTGGTATAGTATTGTATCTGTGTTTCAAGAAATAGAAAAGTAAATGCTTTTAGTGTTTCAGCATGGTTTGTTAAAAGAAAAGCAAAAACCCAAAACACTCTTTCCTTGGGTAAACCCTAAAATGAAAGACAGAAATAAGAATAAAGGCATCAGGATAGCACAGTATATAAATGTTATTGTAGACCAGTGGTATGGTATTTAAAAAGTGTCTAATTTTACAATGTGGGTATGTGATGAGGCACTACTTAAAGTAATTTTGAAGTCTGCTGTGTTAAGCCCATAATAAAAATGGTGTTCAGCAGATCACAGCTGTTTTACAAAGGAGCAGTTGTCTGAGTTGTAAGAACAAACCTAACCAGTGACATATTTATGCCATTCACTGATGTCCCAACTCACCAGACCACAGAGTATGTATGTAACTGAAGAACAAGACTTAGGATTCAGTGGGCTTATACACACGAAGAGTTTCCTGGAAGGTGACCAAAATTCTTTCATCTATTCTTTTATTCCAAGTAAGAATTCTGAAGCATTAGCCTCCAGTTTTAGCCTCTATTCCTTTTATTTGTCAGTATTAAAAAGCCCTGTGCAAATTGAACTACTCTTCTGATTGCAAGTGATTTTTGTCAGCTCTAAAGAAAAGTAGTTAGGTATTATCTCACCTCAAGAAGAGAACTGAGGTAACCTTAACAGCTTGACTATATCATCTTCAGTGTTCATGACATAAAATGTATCAGATCATAGATGGCATCCACCTCTTTATGGAGCTTGTGAGTATGATGAATCTTCTCCTTTGGATTTTTGTCACTGGCTAGTGAGAAAGAGACAGAGAATCTCTCATACACATGCTCACCTCAGTTTAGAGAATTAAAATGCTATACTCAAAAAGAAAGGAAGGAGGACATTTTTTTACTTAAAAAATGTACATAAGACACTGCAGATAACCATATCTACCGGATGAATTCTTTATCTTCTTCAGTTACGCTGGATTTTAAAAGAGAAACTAGTATCATTTTTATAGAAACCAAGGGAATTCCAGAAATACTTGCAGTAAACATACTCTCTCAATAAATTAAACTAATACTTAGCATTGTGATCTTCATAGATAAAATTAACTGCTTTTCATTGTAACATTTCCTTTTCATTGTTTGACTTCATAAGGTAGCATAATAGTTTGCACCCAAGATGGGAAGAGAATTAAAACATGTTTCTGTGGATCTAAAATAAGACAATGGCTTCAGGGAGTTTCTTTTAAATGAAGAAAATAGCAATAATAATCCTATTTCCAGTTCCCAGCACAACTAAGAATTCCACATCCAGCTAAAAATTAGCTTACATCTGAGCTCTCTGGCTGAAATTAGTTGAAGTCTAGGAATGGTCACCTGACCTAATGTACCACTTCAGACCTGCATTAGAGGATTAAGTGGTGTACAAAGTTGAATTTCTGGGCATGTGAATAGTTGTAATATCTTTTACAGAAAGTTCTCATCATCCTTCATTCTTTGGGGTCTTTTCCATTGACTGAAACTGGCAGATTTTCCATTGAAGTTAATATCCATATCAACCACTTTGTCATGTTTTTAGACTGCTAGAAACATTTGAAACACTTAACATCAAAGCAGTATAGTGTGATTTGTTGTCTCTTGCAAATTATGGGAAGGGAGTAAGATATATATCCTATACGTGGAATACTGCCACCACTGTATGTTTCAGGTTGCTAAGGAGCTCCTCAGCTCAAGATGCTGAGGCATAATAGTCAGCTTTATTGATTGTATTGCTGTTGGATAGGTAGAAAGAGAGCACTGAAAAAACACCCACTGTTTTATCACAGCATGGTATGAGTTCATTATAAAACCTGACAAAAATCCTCTTTGGAACAATTAAAGATGAGAGACTTCCACGTGTCTATATCTGCAACCTATAGATGAAGCTCTCAGGACAATAACAATCAGATCCTCTTCTATCACAAACTGATGAAGCATCACTCAAGTCAATAAAGTTATATCAGTTTGTGCCCATAGAGAATCTGGTTCTCCATGTCTTTTGGTAACTCAAAAATTGCAAATGTAAATTTCAAAATGAATGTAGCATACCATAGGTAATTGCTTCTAATTGGTCAGTATTCAATAACCAAATGGTAATCTTTGTTGTAATTGATTTAAATGCATAGTTATATTATCTTTGCTTGCAGGACTTCTAAGTCTCCCAGGCATCCTGCCTACTCTACTTTCACTGCTTCTATTACCACCTTCACCTCTAGGTGAGGAGGAAGATCTACAGTGGGAAACAAGGGGGATTCATGGGACTCTGGGTTTTCTTGTACAGGATTCCCATTTCTGGTATTTGATGGCAGATGGTTCCTGAATTAAGGCTTCTGAGAGGATACATCACTGGAGTCTTGATTAGAAGGAGAATTCTAGGTTAGAAGGAGAATTTGGTACTGCTTGTAGCTATGTGTATGGATAAATCCCAAGGGGACTGTAGTTCTAAGGGAGGTAGAAAGAGCTGAGAGGTAGGGCTATGGGTGCACTTCATGGTAAAGCTTTCCATGGGGAATAATATGATGTAAAAATTGAAGGCGTGGTTTAAGTTAGGACATGACTACATATGCAATTAATGTGCACAAATAAATACTGAGGCTTATTGCTCTGGAGTTTTTGCTCCTGGGCATGCTGCATCTGGGAGCAAAAGTCTCCAGAGTATATTGCTCCAGAGTTTATTCATGTACAGCACATTGAGCCTAGGGTTGAACTGACTAGGGTCAGTGTGCTGTGTAGGGGCTGGCTGGGGCATGAGGCTGCTTCAGTGAGGGGCTAGCTGGCAGGCAGCCCCACACTGAAGCACCCTTGTGTTCCAGCCAGCCAGGCAGGCAGCATCTGCATGTGTGCTGCTGTGCACGAAAAAACTTCAGAGCAAGTCTGCTCTGGAGTTTATTAGTTTTGTGTGCCCTAATAGGGGTGCACGTGTAGACACAGAGACATTTACTGCAGAGCTAATTAGGCAGCTCTTCAGTAAATACCTTGTGCAGATGTGCCCTTATAGTGGAATTCTGGAATAAAGATATAAATTTATCTATGGATTATATTGTACTCCCTATGTGGTTGTTATTGTCCTGAGAGCATCATCTAGACGCAGGTGTAGACACGTGGAAGTCTCTCAACTTTATATTGTACTCCCTTATGGGAGTGCAATATAAAGACACAATATAAATACTATGTAAATACAGAAAAAGTTTACATCTGCCAACAACTAATCCAGTAGCAAAAATGCTCCAGAGGGGTCAGGAGTCAGTAGCATGAAGCATTATTGAAAATGAAATGCTTCATGAAAGGAAGGTTCTCAGTAATGTAGTGAAGGTTTTTGTAAACGTTTTAGCAATATTGCATCCAGTATACTCTCAGTTTCCAGCACAGAGCTTGCAGTGCTTTTTTATTTTATTGCTGCCCTTTTTAACCCCTGATTGCTTAGAGAAGGCCAGGGATTATTAAAGGAAAAGGAGATCATTATTCTCATGCGTGAGTTCCAGGTAATGGAGGAAGCTTTGAAAGTGTGAAATGTTCCATATTCCTATAAGCTTCTAACTCAGAATGAAGGGTGACTTTTTGCAAAACTCAGTCATGACAAATGAGATTTTGCCAAGGGCAAAACCCAAACTTCTTGGCTGGTCACAGTTGCTGCATACAGTTGTGAAGCTGGCAGTTTGTTCAATCTGCCCAACACATTGTAACTCCCCTCCAATCTGAATGAAAGCCTTAATCTCCCAAGGTAAACATTATATTGTACAGAATACACACAATGAAGAAGGTGCAGTTAAAAATGAATATTTTGAATAAACTCTAAAACCAAAGACACCTTGCCAGCAGGTGCCTTAAGACATGTTGTCTGCAGGATATTAAAAGCTGCATGCTAAGGCACACGTGGCATTGACAAGCTGAAATCTACAGATGCAAAGGTGCTTAGTTCTTTGACCTCAGAGCCATTAATATTTTCACTACACAAATAAAATGTTTGCTTCCTCTGCACTTTTGTTCAGCACAGATAGAATACAGTTGTTTCTTTCAGACTCTTATCTGCAGCGTTATTATTTTATTGTCATGAATAGTACACATGTTATCAGTCCTGAAGCACTTTTGATATATTCTGACTTTGTGCCTCTCCCTCACAGAGCCAGCCAGTTTGTATCTCAGCTTTCACAGCCAATGTTTCAAGTATCACAGTTCTGTGCCAATAGAACTTTATCTTGTGGTTGCAAGCCCAGATCAGTGTTGACAAGAAACATTGTTGACATGAGTTATTACTGTCAGAGCTGACTGAGTACTGTTTTTCATTTTCCTTGAGGGGGAAAAATCTGGTGGTTTCAGCTGAAAAGCTGAAAAAGTCCTAAATAATAGACCTTGCCATCTTTCTGCATGCCAAAACAATCAGCAAATTTATCTATAGATTAAAAATAATTTGCTTACTTGTTTTTGCTACTGGGTTCTCTTCCCCTAACAAGAAGAGGAAGATTTTTTTAACCATATCTCAAGGGAATATATTTCATGGCATATTATTAATAGAATTTTTTAAATGGTATAATAATGTGTGTTTTTTAAATGATAATGTTGCAGTTCCTATCATATTATATATTTTGTAGTTTAACCTCTAGCATTAACTACAACTCATTTATAAAACAGAAAAAATCTCCCATTGTCCTCATTTCCTGTGAAAAGAACTTTCACAAACAATCCATTAAAAGCAAAAAGATGCTGAAAACAAACTGCATTCTGCTCAGTTTTTTTTCAAGAGATTTCATAGGTGACACACAGCAAAGAAAAGGAAGCAAATTAATTCAGCATCAAAAACTCCTAATGAGTCTTCTTTGCAGTCTAATAAGAATAAACTGCTTGAGCAGACCTAAACAATGGAAATCCCTGGACTGTTTAAAGAGGTACAATATGCCTGCTCTCCATTTGTGTCATGTAAAAAATGGCAGAGGGGAAAAATAAGCAGTGCTTCATTAAACAGCATTTCCATCTAATCTCCTCTCATAGTAAGATACAAGTTGAGAAGCATCCATTACCCCAAAATTAAAATAAAGAACGAAAACAGCCTGGAAGCTAATATATTTCTCATACTTTTTAATGCACTTAGCTTTTTAATAAAATGTATGATTCTTCACCTCACATGAGCGGGTCTTTCCCCCCATGTACCCTATATGTCAGGGACTGGCAATTTATGACAATCTCACAAAGAGGTTGGATCTAGACCAGGAAGGTCCAACCCAGCCTGAGGCAGCACAAAGGATCAGGCAGCATGCAGCTGTGCTGAGCTGCCCACCTGTTGCCACCATCTGCCATGTGAGCTGCCCTCAGCAGTCCCTGCTGCTGCTGTCTGGTGCCTCCACTTACCTTTGCTGAAGACGGGGTAGGTATCTGCAGTAAGAAAAGTGCAGGTGGCTTGAGCTCAGGAGCGGGGGTGGGGGATGGAGATATGAAGCTCACAGCACATAATCAGGTTGAAAGTTCTAGCCTGGGGTGACAAATGGCTATATGGTATTAGAATGGGGCTACCTCAGTAGTCATGGAAAATCCTTGCTTTGGGATTTGATTGTAGAACAAAAACTCCCAAAGTAGACATAATTAAAAACTGGACAAATTCCTGTGTTACTGGATCATTTGGGCTGGCAGGTTAATTATTTTTTTCTTTAAAAAACTTAAGGCTTAAATTATTGATTTTAACTTGCTAAACTTGGTATTTTGTGAAATGAAGTAGTGATACATTACTGGTAAACTACTAATTTAGCAAGAATAATGTGAATATGTTATGGGTGCATCTACACAAGATGTTTACTGTGCAATTGACTAATTAATCACACATAAACATCTCAGTTGCTACATATGCACCTCCTATTAGGGCACACAAAACTAATAAACTCTGCAGAGTTTTTTCATGCACAGCAGCTGGCTGGGGTTTGAGGGTGCTTCAGTGTGGGACTGCCTGCTGGCTAGCCCCATGCTGAAGTATGCTTGTGACCTACCCAACCCATCCATAGCACATTGAGCCTAGCCAGAGTAGCCCCAGGCTGGCAGGCTGACCCCTTGGGCCCCTGGAAGCTGGGCTGCTGCAACCCAGCTGAATGTGCTGCAATCAGGACATATATGTAAACAGCATACCTAGGTTGCTTTCCAGGAGCAATAAACTGTGAAGCTTATTGCTACACAGTTTATTGCTACCCCTATACAGGGGTATAGGTTGTAGCCATGTTGGTTTAAGGACATAGGCAGACAAGGTTCTTTGGGCAAATCTGGTATCTTTTATTAGACCAACTCAAATAGTTGGAACAATTCTTCTTTGAAAGCTGTCGGGTATAAATACTCTTCATCAGGCCGAGGAAACATCTGCAGTTGGTGTGTGCTCTTCCTGGATGGAATGATTAGTAAAGAAGCCAGAGGCTGGTATGCATGCAATAAAACCAGTCAGTGAAGATGTAAATTGAGGAGTCAGTGGGTTAGAGACAGGCTGGTGGGTAGGGGAGGGGAATGAAAGTAGCTGCTAAATAGTGGAGAGATACCTGGGGAGTCAGATGTCTGGCAAGTTATATTGTGTCATAAATCCAATGTCTATATTTAGTCCATGATTTTTTGTACCCAGGAGGTTGATGAAGTGAAGTTCATAGGCTTGTATATGAAAGGTGTTTTGTAAATTCTCTTTGAGGGTTAGAACTGAGCGATCAGAGAGAGAGAGTAGTTTTCTTGTGAGAAATGTGCCCCCACAGGTAATTGGGTATTCTTGTCTCTGAAAGATTTCCAGTGTGCGCAGTTGTTGTTTGGTTGTTGTTTGGTCTCTCCTATGTATTTTCCATCTGGGCATTTAGTGTAGCGGATGAGATATATTACATTTTTGTAAGTGCAGATATAAGATCCAGGAATGCTGATGGTTCTGTTGTAGGGTGTAAGAATTGTGGGGGTTGTGGAGATATATTGGCAGGTTTTACATTTCTTGTCATGGCATGGTCTGGATCGATTTGGTTTATTGCTGCACACTAATGTCATGTGTAGACACACCCTAAACACATCCTTTGTAGTGTTCAGTTCTATTTGGTATTTCCTGTTTCTGTCTCTCTTCACTTTTGCCTAATCTATGAGCCATCCACCAGATGCAAAGGATTGTAGAAACAGTGAGAATCCCTATGAAAACCAGGGCAAAAGTAACTTTGGCTGTTTGGCTTGATTAAGCAGAAGTTAAGTATAAATTATGGTTAGACTCTCCTTCTCAAATATTACCTCAGAGGAAGGCGGAAACCCATAGAATCTCTGTGGTTCCAGTTCTGAGATCTGGTACTTCTGCATACATCTGGATTAACTCCATTGAACATGTCCCCATGAGCATGCACATGCAGTTTGCAACACCACAAACCACACGCAGTGCATGTGCATGCTTTCTCTGTGCTGCTAATTTGCAGCACAATGGGTTTTTTTGATACCAGGGGATACCAGTGGGAAAGAAAAACCACTAAAAATACAGCACGGAGCATGTGGCAGGAGCGTGTGCTACCAGAAGGGGAGCATGGCTGGCCAGAGCCATGCTCTGGCTGCTGTCTAGGTTCTGTGTGCCCAGATCACCACCACGGCTACCCCAGGAGACCCCCAGGTCCCCAGATAAGGCTGCTGCAGCCAGCCCAGGTGTTGGCCCCAGCCTCCCCTACCCCATCCAGGGTACTTTGCCATGCACCACAGCTCACTTGCAAGGGCATGCCCAGGAACATACTTGTGTCACTGCTGTTTGTCCCATGGAGAATGCATGTGTGGGGATTCATCGGATTCATTAACTTATTACCCCTGATCCACAGTGGAGTAATAGAAGTCTAATTTGGCCTCTGTTCTGAACATGTTCAGAATTACTAGAGTTCAACTGTTCTTTTATTTCAAGAATTGTCAATTTGTTAAATCTCAAATATGGAGGCATCGCGTAAAATATGCTACTGAGAATTCAAATGACAATAAGGTGCTCTGATCTTAGACATACTTGTTAAGAGTTGTTGATTTTAGAGTACCAGTGTTGTTGAAATGGTAAAATGATTTTCCCCTTTTGACACCGTTCTGCCTGGAATCTAGCAAAGACCTGTAAAAATAATTGATATTTATAAGCATTACATATACATGAAGTGATGGATATAGAGGAGCAGGGCCTAGAACCTTTACTCATACTAAGTACAAATGATACAAATACAAATGATTCCATCTAACATAATAACATTCTGTATAACTTTAGGACTAAAGCATAGCTAAAGGTCTCAGAATCTGATTGTAGAAGAAGTAGCATGTGAGGGTGGCATAAATATCAATTTGGGGAAATTAAGCCTAAACATAAGTAGATAATATGTTCAAAGACTTGTAGACAGACATGACAGTAAGTGATCCAAGCTTTGAATGCAGCAATTTTGAACTAATTTTGGGCTGTAGACAAAAAATTACAGTAGTGGTAGTGGTAATGCAGATAGATGTTGCTATGGGTCAGGAAAATGATGTACCCTTTAATATTTTTATCCCTTGGCAAGAAAAGGAAGTTAACAGGGCAGAGATGTTGGTGATAAAAATGTAAAATGTGGAAGAGAAGAATTTTTTTACAAATATGATGTTCTAATAGAATCAGAGGATTTTATTCATCAGTGTATGAATCTTTAAAAAGCCTTTGGTATTCAGACCAATCAAACAGCACAGTTGGCATTTAGTACGTGTCATAGTTCTATTAGGTGAATAAAATGTGAAAATAATTTTCTGAGTTCTTTTCCAACCTTTCAATAGTGTGTACCATTTATTCTTAGCTCCTTCAGTGCTCTTGGCTTGAAAGAAATGGGGGCAGTTGAAAATGCACATCATTACATTTTATTGTGTATATGGTGAAGAACTACTATTCATCCAAAACCAACATATAGCAATTATGCAAATCAGTTTTGATCAGGCAATAAACCAGAGAAGATAATTGGAGCACTAAGCTAACTCAAGTGGCATATACTAATCAATACTCATCATAAGGTCAGATTGTGACAAGAGTGAGTGACTAGACTCCTATGACTACAACCCCATGGGGCTGCAGCCATTCCTTATAGGAAAGAAAAGAAAAGAAAAAGCTCTAGAAACTTGATCTTTCATGTCCTCCTCCATTAAAAATAGCTGAGCAATGAACCCAATCTTAGTCACACACATGCATTCAAAGGATTACTTACCCTGACATAAATATATGCAGTTCCAACTGAGGCTGAGTCTCCATTGTTTCAGGCACTGTACATATGAAATGTAAAAACTGTCTTTCTACCCTAAAAACTGCAAATCTAAAAAGGTAAGACAGACCAAAAATCAGCTTTGTTGTACAGACACATAAAGATTAAAGAACTCGTTCAAGATCATATTAGGGCATCTTTGGCAATATCCAGATTTGAATATGGATGTCCTATCTTGTGTTCCAGTGCCTTAATTACAAGATTAAGCACTGTTCTATTACTATTCCTTCCTATTATTGTTCCTACCACAATTTTTCTACTGCATTGCTTCTCCTCTTTTTAGCTTACTATTCTGCATCCATTTTCCTGTAACCTCAAATCATTATTCTTCCTTTCCCTCTGGGTACCTCTTCTTCCATGCCCATTTCATTGTCTTTTAACATTCTCTTCCACTCCTGTTTTCTTTTATCCTGCACCTGTAGTTCCTATTTATTTTGAGGACAATTCTGAGTATTCTGAGTTCTCGTGTTCTATGTGTAATGTTGCCAGGGCTAAATTGTCTGATGTTTTGGAGGCAAAACACAGGTTAGGTACTCAATGATTTCTTATTATACAAAATGTACTTGTCTCAGGTAACTATTGGTATTGTAATATTATCCATATGTTTTTTGTTAAATCACTGTACAATGGAGGTATACAGTATGTGCCAGATTTGATGGAAAAATCAACTCCAGAGGAACCAGAAACTAACGTGCCCCTTCCCCCCCGCCCCATCAGAAGACAGTAATAGAAATCACTTTAGTTTAACCTGAAGCATTCAACAAGTGCTATCTGGTGTTACAGTTTTCCATTTCCCCCATTAGGATAATGTTAATATTCAACTTCAGTGAACCAAAATGGGATTTGATGTATGATTGCCAAGTCAAACCAGAGTTCCATACAATTGACAAAAACTGACATTGTCCACAATGGTGATTAGACTAAAGAAAGTAACCACTAGAATTAAAATGAACCCCCCTCCCCACACACACACACACATGCAACCTACTGCATACTGTCTTCAGAACTTCTGTACACATACTTTGTTTTCTGTTTGTTTTCATTTCAAAATTCACTCACCAGTAATGCTGCCCTTCTCCCTGCCAAAGTGTTATTCATCACAGCTATGCTGATCAAGAAAGAGAGTACAAAGTACTAGATGCACATTTGATAGTTCTTTCTAAAAATAGGTGGTCTCTATGGCAATATTTTTCTGTGCCCTTGAAGGTGGAAATTCAGTTTTGCTAAGCAGAAACATTTCAGCAGAAATGATGGGTCTTACTAGTATGATGAGACTGCTATTGTCAAAGCTTTATATTCTGAGCTGCAACAAAAATGCAGACAAAAGATGTCTTTAAAAAAAAGTTTAAAATTCTGACAAACACTTCTCTGGAAAACATTTCATGTTACTGTTTCTTCACCTTATATCATTGTGTTCCTTTATGTCATGCTCAAATCTGCAGAGATACGTGGATTATTTCTACTTGGTTTTGGCAAAGATTGCTATCTAGTAGGGCTGTGTGAAGCTTTAGTAGCTGATTCGATTCGGAGCAGATTCGGCCTGATTTGGGGACTGAATCTCCAAATCTGAATCGAATCGGGAGACAAATTAAAAGTTCCAAATTGATTCAAAGCCTCCAAATTGTTTTTAAAAAGCTTTGGAAAAGATTTGGCTGATTTGGGGATTCAGCCATAGACTAAACAGGCAGTCTACTAGGTGTGGCATGCAGGCACAGCAGCGCTTGGAGTGGGGGCTCAGCCCTGCTGCTGCTTGCCCAGCCAGGGC
>NW_017729033.1:96354527-96356522 GCF_001723915.1 Gavialis gangeticus | reverse complement strand
GGGGCAAGCAGCAGCAGGGCATAGCCCCCACTCCCAGTGCTGCCTCACCCGGATCCCTCACCCCCTGCCCCAGCTGGCAAGCAGCAGCAGTGCCCACCTGCCCTGGCTTGCAAGTGGTGGCAGCGCCTGCCTCCCCACCCCAGCTGGCAAGTAGTGGCAGGGCAGAGCCTCTGCTCCCAGTGCTGCTGTGCCTGCATCCCATGCCACCACACCCTGGCTGGCAAGCAGCGGCAGCACCCCTGCCCCAGCTGGCAAGCAGCAGCACAGAAGAGTCCCCACTTCCAGCGCTGATGTGCCCACATCCTGCGCCTGCCTCCCCACCTTGGTTGGCAAGTGGCAGCAGCATCTGTCCCAGCTTGCAAGCGGTGGCAGCGCCCACCTGCCTGTCCTGATTGGCAAGAGGCAACAGGGCAGAGCCCACACCCCCAGCACTGATGTGCCCACATCCCATACCCTCTGCCCTGGCTGACAAGTGGCAGCAGCATCTGCCCCGGCTGGCAAGTGGTGGCACGACAAAGCTCCAACTCCAACAGACTTACCAGCTGGAGGCAGCTGTCAGCTGCCTGCTTAATTTAGGGTTGAATCTCCAAAGTGGCACCTAAGTGGCACCAAATCTTTTGGATCCAATTTGGTCAAATCTATTCAGGACAGTGATCCAAGCCTCTGAATCGAATCACAGTACTCTGAATCGGCCGAATCCGAATCTGAAGTGAATACTTGATCCTTCTCACAGTCCTACTATCTAGCAACTAAGCCATTATAGAATTGAAACACCTTGACTCTTCCTGATCATTTCATGAATTGTTTGATTCCAGCTGGAAGGTGTGGATTTAGAAATTCAGTTAACACTGAGACCAGTAGATAGACTTTTCTATAAAGAGTGTCATCCTCCACTCCCCCCGCCCCCAAGAAAACTTTAATAGGGTCCATTTCTACTGTGAAAACATGAGAATGTTGCCTGAGTCAGAACTACCAAATCAGATCTTTTATTTGATTCCAAATAAATTATCATTTTTGTATTTAACACCTTATGCAATTGGTTGAACTTGGGCAGGCTACAGATAAAAAAATCTGTCCCCAAAATGTAGCTTCTATGAACATCATTATATGGCACATTATAATAAAGTTTTATATTAAGGCAGGTTTTCAAAATCAGGTCCATATAATTTCATACACATTTGCATATAATAAATTTACATAAGCATATAGCCAAAAAGCAATGTAAATCAAGTACTTACTTGTACATGCTTTGCATGCAAACATGGAAAATGGTCTCTACTGTGACACTCCCCCATCCCGAATACAGCCAGATGCACATTTCAGATACACTCCCAGGGTGTTTTCACACCTTCAGGGGTGCCCCTCATCCCTAGACCCCTCTGTGCAAACAGACTGAGATTCTGAAAGGTGATCTCCCTGACCCATGGCGCTTTGGCTTCACCCACCTCACCTACCTCTTGTCAGCTCTCACGAAGGGGCATTTTTGCCAGCTAGAAGGATCACACATTTGTCCAGTCATACACTCAGGAAAGATGCCCCTCAACTCCCGCCCTTTCTGGAGAAGAGGCCTGCATATATAGTCAAGTACTATGACACAATTACGTTGACAATTTGTAAGCTGTAAAAATTATAAAAGATTTTTTTGTTAAAACAAGAGCAAACATAAGAATCAGTAACCATATATTGAAATACAGACAAAGAATAAGAATAAACAAGCACACGAAAATATCAGAACAATAATCTTACCCTACCCTGCATTTTCAATGCAAAACGCAACTTTTACTTAGCTCAACATGTTAGAACATGTCCAGCCTCTGCCTGGACCTTTCTATCAGGGCTTTCTGTCATTTGTGTCAGCCAGGAAATTCAGTCCATTTCCTTCTGCCCAGGAAAACTAAAGTCAAAGACTTGCTCCCTTAAGTATAGTTGCTTATATATCTATTACATCCATCACCCTTAGGATTCTTGGAGAGCCTACGTTATGTAGATAACTTT
>NW_017729033.1:96342892-96354454 GCF_001723915.1 Gavialis gangeticus | reverse complement strand
TCTTTCCTGATCTAATTAAGACCAGGAGAATATTTGCATCCTTTCAGAGATGAAGATTACTAATCCAACATCCCAAAGATACTGTCTATCATTCAGTTTCCCAAGTGTTCCCCAAATGGCCTGAACAGCCAGGTGCTATTCTTATAGCCCGCTCTCTTAAATTTGACATTGTTTAGAAGGGCCTGACTATTTAGCATACCTATGTTGGATGCTTATTGTCATTGATGACCTCTCTTGAGTAATTTAGACCAGAGGTTCTCAACCTCCAGGACGCAAAGGGTTGGCTGCCAGACCAGAAGTCCAGAAGTGACTGGCATACTGTGGACTGGCAGCCAACCTCTTTTTTTACTCATATAAATATGCTGTGAAATATGAATTTTCATTTCTACCTAGAAAAACTTTTACAACCTCTGCTTTCTCCTATGCTTGATGAAGGGTGTGTGCACCCAAAAGCTTGCAAATAAATAGAATAATTTATTTGCAAATATCTAGTTGGTCTAATAAAACATATTACCTCTTCTACAAGTTTTGATTCCTTTCATCTCTAGACCAATACAGCTGCAACTTGGATACTTGAATTGTAGTAGAGTTTGTGATACCTACAACCTGCAATTGATCTGAACAACAAACCCAAATATTGCTTTTGTTTTTTACTGGTTGTGGTATTGTCAATTTATCAAATACAAAACAGTATGAAAGGAGGAGCAAAGGAATCATGGATTCAGAGAGAGATTTTGGTTACTTAGATATTTTTAGGTATATAGAGAAATAAAAGAGTTTACGAAGTTATAAGATGGTTCTATAAATCTGCCTTTTAATAATTATTCTGCTGAATGGATTTTTTGAAGAAAAGATATTATATACAGAGCATAATAATTATGTATAATGCATTGCATTTTCTCCATGAAATCAATACTTTCAATTTCTGTGATGCATCAAAGATTAGCACCAATGCTGGAGCTGCAAACTTGAATCCTTGAAATGAAACTGAAGCAAACTTTGACACTATGGGGTATCCTGTGAAGAGACTAAATTCATTTTATTAATATTTTAAATCTTACCACTAATATACAAAATCAGTGAGTATAGACCACAAATGAACTCCAAGGCAACTCATGAAAAATTTGCTGAAGACAACATTTCTGCATCCACGATGCATGTGTCCCAAGATGCTCTTTTGTATCTGTTTATAAATTTGGAGCACGGTCCTATAGTTTAGATTTAACCAGAGGAGTCAGTGGGCCAGATTCATTGCTTGGATATAAGGTCTTTGATATCAGTGAATGTGCACCAAAGTTACAGATTGTTGGTTATGTGTATGTTGAACGTTGTAGGAAATCATCTTATTGATATATAACGTTGCTTACAATATACATTTAAATAACTGCAATAGTCAAGACCAGGCTTAAAAATTTTTAAAAAGAAATTTTGTAGTCTGCTAAACAATATTCAGTTGATCAGAGTATTTATGGTTTAGTGTATGTAAGCAGTATGATAACAGTGCAGAAGCTCTGAAGTGATAGAACTCCCCAATACTAATTCTATTTTTGGTGTTGTATAGTTAATTTCATCCAGAAGAGGTTCATTTTCACTTTTTACTTTGCTTACCCCTTTTTCATAACTTCATTAATCAGTAAGCTTGCATGAAATAGTAGGAGTAAAAAACAAACAAACAAAATGGACTATATGCTGACTCATGCTGTACAATCCTGCATCAGTCCCTGTTCTACTAATGAAACTATTACATTGGAATCTCAATCCTACAGTCTCTACAAATCCTAGGATAATTGCTTTCTATTAGTTGAAGACAGGGCTTCTCTTTTTCTTGAGAGAAGTCCAAAATGCATACAGGTTATTTTTGGTATCATTTGGTGGCTACTGTATTTGCAACACATTCTACCAAAAATTGGTATGTGCTGGATTTACACCTTGGTCCTTATTCACCAAAGGACCTAAATAAGTTTTCCTTAATGATCTAAGCAATCCCTTTATTGCCTAGCAAAACATGTTAAACATGTACGAGTGAAATAAAACAAACTTGAAAGGATTAGAGTCTAAATCAAGTATTTTGTGATATTTTAATCACTTAAATTTATTTTCAAAGGAACAACCTCATGTGATGGTATGTTGAAAGGATTTATTTCTAAAATTGTTAGGGGTCAAAAGACAAACATTTGTGCTTCATTACAAGATGCTGCCCTTGTTATTTCCTTGGCTTACAAGAAGGCTATAAGTAGTTTCTCATCCATGCTCTAGTTAGCAAGGTTGTCTTTTGTAAATGACCCCAAAGAAAAAAAAATGCTCTTTGGATTGAGGAGCTACTAGAGGAACATTAGAATTCTGTTTTTGTCTAGGGAAGGCATTTCTGTGGTCTGGACTAAAGAAAGAATGCTTAATAGATTTTGCTTCTGTACATTCCTTTATATATCACATTCCTGATAAATGTTCTGAACATTAGTATTGACGGAACAGGTTGTAGATATTTACTAGAATTCACATTAGAGGGTAGAGAGAGGGAATTACTTACTTTCTGCATGTACGTTACATCTCTGCCCTGCAGCAGTTTCATATCACAGGAGTATTTCTTCTCCATTATGAGCCATTTTCATATCTAGTGAACACTATAACTACTTTGCAGATTAGGAGTGGAGAAATAGAAAGTCAACGGAAGTATGCAGTGTTTTTGAAGGTGACAGACCTGGAGAACAAAGTCCCCTCTGTCCAGTGTTTAACTTAAATGAATTGCTGCAAAATATTTTTTCCCTTCAGTTGGTATGAAAAGAATACCGAAATGAATACCACCTCTATAAAAAGCTCACTTGTTTCTTTATTAGCTGCACTTCTAAAGCAAAAGCAACTCTGCTTCATTTTGTGGTGCTGTTGTCAAACTTAGGAGACATAAAAGAGAATGTTTTTCTTGATAATACACTGCAGGTTGATTTGAATGGCTGTTACCAAATTTATGAATATGGAAATCAGTGGAATGTTTAACAAGACCTGAGCAAGAAAGCAACTGCAGGCTAATACTCTGCTAATTTTATGGCATTATTATTATCTTTTTTGTCTCAAACAATTTCCTAAATGTTAATTTCTGCCCTGGGTGTTGTTATTGCATACAATAAAAAGAAATATAATTGGCAGAAAAACACAATATTTTTATGTGGTTCTCAGTAGACATTTTGATTATGCCTTGGTCTAGTTTTATTTGCCCTGTTGATGGCTATTAGTGGCAAACCATTTGTAGAACTTCCATCTCTCAGTTTTTCAGCTGACAAAACAGAAAAGTGGATGATAGAGATTTTGATTGAATTGTACACAATTCACAGATTTTCTTTGGTTCCTGTCTGTATCTTTCTTGCCATGAAAGACATTGGGAATATTACAAAATTTGCTTTTGGGGAAAAAAACACAATGAATGGACAGTTTGACAGTATTTTAGTTTGCTTTCTATCAAATAATACCTTTCATTTTTATCTTCAGTAGCTTAGGACAATACATTCTGAATTAACCATCTTTCTATTTTAGGAAAGTTCTTCTACTATCTTATTTCACAAAATACGTGAAAGAACAATGTAAAGTTATATTAATTAAATCCCTGTCTTCTCTGACATTTCTAATCATACTTTTTCCTTAAGATCAATTTTTTCACCATTATTCTACAGCTCACACATACATCATGCAGGGCTCTGTTCTAATCTGAGGCATGCAGACATACACACAGCATATTTGTCTCACTTGCTTGTGCTCTCTTTCATATATAACTGATATAGGGTAAAAGTTTCAAAACTGCTTCTGTGTTTTAAGAACTTACGTCCAACTTTCAAAAGTAAGATAATCCCTAAGGGGACGTGTGTAGGATTTCCATAGTAATCAGATGATTTCTACCACGGCTCATTCATAGGTTTTGAGGTGACTTAAGAATCCAGTCCTTGAACCACAAACCCATCTGCAGAAGATGCAGGTTTTTCCTCAGAGAAGAGTAGGAAATAGGGGAGGCTTTGTTTCCTTTTCTTTGATCTGTGTTCTCTTCCCTGCTTCAAGGATGAGACGTTTTACCTCAAAATCAGTTGCCACTTGCTTGAGGTTGTGGCACCATTAGAGTCAGTCGGCAGTAAGCTTCTCCCAGCTCTGGATGTCAGCATGTTGTCTTGAAGTATGCCTTCAGTGTGTCCTTGTCATATTTCCTTTGGCCACTGCAAGGTTGCAGGCCATTACTAAACTGGAACTAGAGCACTTGTTTTGAGAGTCAAGAGTCTGCCCAAAATGTCTGGTCCAGTGAAGTTGGTGTTTAAGGATCATCAACTCAATGCAGGTAACACTGACCTCAGCAGTGATGCTGGCATTTGTGCAATGATGTTCATTTTTGATGTGGAGGATTTTCTGGAGTCATCTTTGGTGATACCTCTCCATATGACAATGGTAGGTCATCCGCATTTCGTATTTGTAGATGAGAGTGTGGATGGTGACTTAATTGACCTGGATCTTGGTGTCTTTCCAGAGTCATCTACTCTGAGGCATACAGACACACACCCACTGTATTTTTCTCACTAGCTCATGTTGTCTCCCATATATAATTGATATAGGGTGAAAGTTTCAAAACCTCGTCTGTGTCTTAAGAGCTTAAGTCCAACTTTCAAAAGTAAAATAGTCAGCCAAGATCCTAGGGGTGTGTATATAATATGTCCATAGCAATCCCAAGACTATCTCAGGGAAAGAAGTCATGCCCACTTATTCCCCTTCCACATGGGGAAGCGGGAGACCTGGAGGAAGAGCAAGTAGCAGAGGGCAACAGGGGAAGTGCTCTCATACTTCCTGAGAAATCAATACAATCAACTACTTACCTCAGGTGCTTGTACACAAATCCACAGAGCCTGGGAAACAAGCAAGAAGAATTGGAAGTCCTTGCACAGTCACAGAACTATGATGTGATTGGAATGATAGCCTTGGTGGGAGACCTCACATGACTGGAGCACTGTCATGAATGGGTACAAACTGTTCAGGAAGGACGAGTATGGGAGAAGAGTAGGAGAAGTTGCATATTATGTAAAAGAGCCATATGATTGCTCAGATCTCTAGTCTGAAGCTGGAGATAGGCCTGTTGAGAGTCTCTGGGTTAGGGTCAGAGGGTAGAGCAACAGGGGTGATGTCGTAGTGGGATCTGCTATAAACCACCAGACCAGGAGGAAGGGGTAGGTGAGGCTTTCTTCAAACAGATAGCGGAAGTTTCCCAATCACAGGCTGTGGTTCTCAGGGGCAACTTCAATCACCCTGACATCTGGTGGGAGGGCAATACAGCAGTGCACAAGCAATCCAGAAAGTTTCTGGAAAGTTTTGGTGACAACTTCCTGGTGCAAGTGCTGAAGCAGCCAACTAAGGGCCATGTTCTTCTTGATTTGCTGTTCAAAAACAGGGTTGGATTGGTGGGGAATGTAGTAGTGGATGATAAGTTGGGCAGCAGTGACCATGAGATGACTGAGTTCAGGGTCGTGAAGACGGAAAAGATGGAGAGCAGCAGAGTAAGGACCCTGGACATCAGAAAAACAGACTTTGATTTGCTGATGGAACCGATGGTCAGGATCCCCTGGGAAGCCAGGCTGAGGAGGGCAGGGTCCAGGAGAGCTGGCTGTATTTTAAAGAAGTCTTACTGAGAGTGCAGGAACAAACCATCCCAATGCTCGGGAAGACTAGCAAGTATGGTAAAAGACCAGCTTGGCTTCACAGGGAACTCTTCAGTAAACTGAATCACAAAAAGTAAGTTTATAAGTGGAAACTTGGACAAGTAACTAGGGAACAATATAAGAACATTGCCCGGGCGTGTAGGGATGAAGTCAGGAAAGCCAAAGCATAATTGGAGTTGCAGCTAGCAAGGGATGTGAAAGATAACAAGAAGGGCTCTACAAGTATGTCAGTAGCAAGAGGAGAATTAGGAAAAGTGTGGGTCCCTTACTGAATGGGGGAGGCAACCTTGTGAAGGATGCAGAAAAGGCTGAAGTGCTCAATGCCTTTTTGACCCAGTTTTCACAGGCAAGGTCAGCTCCCAGACTAGTGTACCAGGCAGCACAGTTTGGGAGAGAGGCAAATGGCCCTCAGTGATGAGCAGGTTAGGGACTACCTAGCAATATTGGATGTGTACAAGTCCACAGGGCTGGATGTGATGCACCCAAGGGTGCTGAGGGAGTTGGCTTATATGATTTCAGAGCCATTGGCCATTGTCTTTGAAAACTCATGGTGATCAGGAGAGGTCCCAGATGATTGCAAAAGGGCAAACACAGTGCCCATAATTAAGAAAGGGAAGAAGGAAGATCCAGGGAACTACAGACCAGTCAGGCTCACCTGAATCCCTGGAAAAATCATGGAGCATATCCTCAAGGAATCCTTTTCTAAGGAGTTGGAGAAGAAAAAGGTGATTAGGAACAGTGAGCTTGGATTCATTAAGGGCAAGTCATGCCTGACTAATCTGATTGCCTTCTATAATGAGATGACTGGCTTTGTGAATGTGAGGAAATTGGACGATGTGGTGTACCATGATTTTAGCAAGGATTTTGATATGGCATCCCACAACAATCTTGCATGCAAGCTAGGGAAGTATGGGCTGGATGAATGGACTGTAAGGTGGATAGAAACCTGGCTGGAGCATTGGGCTCAGAGAGTAGTGATCAATGGCTCAATGTCTAGTTGGCAGCTGGCATCAAGTGGAGTGCCCCAGGGGTCAGTCCTGGGCTGGTTTTGTTCAGTGTCTTCATCAATGACCTAGAAGATGGCATAGAGTGCACCCTCAGCAAGTTTGCAGATTATACCAACCTGGAGGGGAAGTAGATATGCTGGAGGGTAGGGCTAGGATTCAGAATGACCTAGACAAATTGGAGGATTGGGCCAAAAGGAATCTCATAAGATTTACAAGGACAAGTGCAAAGTCCTGCACTTAGGATAGAAGAATCCCATGTACCAGTAGAGGCTGGGGGCTGACTGGCTAGGCAGCAGCTCTGTAGAAAAGGACCTGGGGGTTGCAGTGGACAATAAGCTGAGCATGAGCCAGCAGTGTGCCCTTGTTGCCAAGTAGGCCAACGGCATCCTGGGCTGCATTGGTAGGTATGTTGCCAGCAGGTCAAGGAAGTGATGATTCCCTTCTATTCAGTACTGGTTAGACCACATCTGGAGTACAGTGTTCAGTTTTGGGCCCCCCACTAAAGAATGGATGTGGACAAATTGGAGACAGTCCAGTGGAGGGCAACAAAAATGGTGAGAGGCCTGGGGGTTAATGACTTTTGAGGAAAGACTGAGGAAACTGAGCTTATTTAGTCTAGAGAAGAGGAGACTGAGAGAGGATTTAACAGTAGCCTTTAACCACCTGAAAGGTGGTTCCAAAAAGGATTGAGCTAGACTGTTCTCAGTGTTGGCAGTTGATAGAACAAGGAGCTATGCTCTTAAATTGCAGCAAGGGAAGTTTAGGTTTGATATTAGGAAGAATGTTCACATTAGTGGGGTAGTTAAACACTGGAACAGGTTACCCAGTGAGGTGGTGGAAGCTCCATCCTTGGAGGTTTTCAAAACCTGGCTAAACAAAGCTTTGGCTGGGATGATCTTGTTGGGAATGATCAGGATCTTGCTTTGAGCAGGGGGTTGGACTAGATAACCTCCTGAGGTCCCTTCCAGTCCTAACTTTTTATGATTCTGTGCTGCATGCTGAAAAAAATGTCATGGGATTTCTGTTTGAGCAATGACTGGAGTGCACAGCACCATTCTTAAGAGATCTTATAAGGCCAGGTCTCAAAAACATCCATAGGCATACACCAAAGAGTAACTATAGTTGCCATTTTTCAGCAAGCAGTCTAAATCCATTGAATCACCACAGAGGCTGTATAGATATACCAAAAGCCTCACTGAAAGTCATTAAGGCCTAGGCAATTTGGGGACATGATTTCTAAAAGTATGCTTACCAGTATCTAGTGGTATTTCTATTTTCAAAAGCCCCCAAACAATTCTATTTCTACCTCCACTCCTGCCATCAGGAATCCAAATTCACTATCATGCATAGGTGCCAGAGATACCTTTAGGTTTTGTAAGGATGCACATTTACTAGAGAGGATCAAATCTATTCACCATCAGCTGAGACCACTAAAAGCATGTTGGGGATTATGTATTTACAAATTAATGTTTCTTAACTAAATTAAAGAATGTGAACAGATTACTCATATAAAAACATAATAGTTACTAATGGTTTTTGCTTGGTAACACATCATTTTAACACCAAAGACACAGAATAACGTGTATTGGACAAATTGACCATTTTATTGCAATACATAAAGCAACTGGGTCTTCCTTTTCTTGTTACAAGCTTTTCTAGACAAGGCCATTAGAGAATATTGATTAGTCATAATAATTACAGTATGTTGCTCTTTATTGTGACAGAGGGGAATTAAAAAATAACACAATAGGATGCTGTTAGTTAGTCTGTCTTAGTTTTTCCCTGAAAATAAAGGAGGCTTTAAAATATATATATTACTCTTTCTCTTGACCTTGGAGCTTCAACTTGGAGATAGATGCTTAAATGGAAATGTGAATAGAACTTCTTAATGAGAGGTAGTATGAGTGAAAAAAAAGGGTTGAAGTTCTCAATTTTGGGAGAAGCTCAGATGTAGATTAAAACTGAAACTCAGGCCCAAATTGGTAGCAGCTTTGCTTTTTAACAACAGTAAAATTTTATGGACTGATGATAACTTTCATATTGAAACATTTAAAGACTACCAGCAAATCTCCCATAAAACAGCATCATTGGCCTAATGGGGCATCTAGCAAAGTATCTGAAATAACAAAACTAAGTGAAGCTGCTCTTACTATACATTACCATAGCATAGTATTAGTTTATATATATATTAATGTTTTTAAGTGGAATTTAAATAACATTTTTTTACAATGTATTACTACATTTTTCATTTAACGTCATTTGATCTCATGGTGTGGTGCCTGTTGTCACCATATTAAGATACTTCATTTGTCTTCAACCACCACGTGACCAAATTCAGAAAAGTTATGGAGGGGAAGCTAAAAAAGTAGAGAACCATTGCCTTAGGCCCATGCACCATTTCTGGAACAAACCTGGCATTCTCTCCTCCCGGCCTTTATCAAAGGGGCAGAGGCTGGTACAGTAAATTCATAAATAAATGTCAGGCAAAGAAAATGTTCATTTGCAAAAAAGCAATGAATTGATTTAAAATGCAAGAATGCTACTTGCATTTACCACCTTGTAGTTCAACTATGCCATGCAAAATCTCTACTATTCATCTTCAGTTGTTTTCATGGCTCCTGGGACTGTATGGTTGTAGCACTCTGAAGAATCTAGTTTGTGATCCTTACACAGCTGCATTTCCTCTGAGTTTTGGAAGACCCCAACATTCTGTGTATATAAAAGCCTTAGTCTGTCTGTCTGTCAGTCCATAACACTTTATTTGCACTCTGATCGATTATCTCAGAACAACCAACCAGAGTGCTCCAAGAGCATTCCAGATAGGAGGCAGCAGCGGTGGCAGTGGCAGTACCAGTGGTATGGTGGAGCACTGCCATGATAGCAGGGGCAGAGGGGATGGAGTGGGCAAGGCCAGCTGTGCCCCCACCCCTTGGAAGCAGAGGGCAATAGTGGGGATGGACTGGCACAGCCCATACAGCTGCCCCTTCCCTTGCACCTGGGGTTATTGCCTCCATAGGTGGCCCCCATGAAACTGCTGCCCTCCAGCCCCGCACTAGCCCTGGCTGCCTCCCTGCACTGGCCCCAGCCCCGCACCGCCTGGAGGGGGCAAAACAGGGCCAGACTCAGTTGCACCACTGGAACAGAGGGGACAGAGTTCCCAGGACCCCCACCCCACCCCAGGTCATCCCCAGGAAGAGCCTGGCACAACTCTGCAGCTCCTCCGGAGGTGCAGTGCCAAGGAGCGAAGGTGGGGCACAGCCCCCCCCCCCAATCTTTGCATGGGGCAAGGGCATGCTGCTGCTACTATGAAAGCAGTGCAGCTGAATGTGCATCCTGCTGCTGGGTGGGCTGGCCAGGGAGGCACATGGTGTCTACCTCCACAGATTTTCTCACCTGTGGAGGGAGAGGGGCATGTGTGCATTCTCAGCACCCCCCCCTCCAAAATTTTTTTTCCGTCCACCTACGGAAGGGGAGCGGGGCTTGACCTGGTGTGGGGGTTGGGAATGGGCCCGGACAGCAAAGCAGCAGGCGGTAGGCCTGGACATGCGGAGGGGGGCGCAGGGCTCTGTCCATCCCCTTTCCCCACTGTCATTCTTGATGAGCAATTTGCTAGTGTTAATTGTAATTGTTTTAGTAATGGAAACTCCAGGGTAGGTATTTTTTCTTTTCTAATTTGTTTCTTTTACAATAGAAAGTTTTGCACTGAACTATGAAAATAATTTTATACAATAATAGTTCATACTACAAATATTGTATTTAACTTTCATTCCCAGTGTACATAATAATGTGGTAAACTGAGGCCTGCAACATTGTAATACCATGAACATATTTAAAAAAGAAATAATACAACAAAACCCATAGTATTTCACCCCGTGCAGTGATTCATGCATTTGCACTTGATAATGATTTTTTACTTCATCATGTACCAATAATTTATTTATATTTATTCCAAAACTCATTTTTTTTTATTTTTAAGAGCTGCAATTCTAAAATAAATAATGTGCCATGAAAGTTTCCTCCCAACCACTCTCTCCTTCTGCCAAAAAGTTAGAGGGGAAAAAAACCCACAACCAAAATAAGAAGAATGATTAGGGATAAATACTTTGGATTAAAGATAAATACTTAAGGTTGACAGCATTCACAGCTAGGATTATTGCAGATCTAAGAGTATTATTTACTTTCAGGATTTAAAGTGGAACATTTATGCCATTGGGAGTTTGGCAGTTTGGTAATGGGACAGACAATACTTAGGTCTAGTTATAGAATGTGCAGATATTAACTTTAAAGCCATATTATTATTGTGCATCTAAAAATGTATATCTTTGGACACTTTTAAAACTAAATCATTTGTCTAAAAAAGATTGGCACCTTAAATCAGAGTTTAAAAAAGTTCAACCAAAACCTTTTATAAGCACCATAGGTATCTCTTTATTTGATGGTTAATTATTTTTAGAAACAGAAAATGTGGTTATATCTTACATTCAGAAGCATTGCATAGTGTTGAAGGAAGGTGGCATTAGTTCATAAGACAAATATTATGTTTTTCTCAGGCACCTGGCACACGTTACATTTGAGAAGTGATTAACTAGTTAATTGCATCTTAAGTAGTTACTCAGCCACATGTTAATACAATTAATGGCGTGATAAAACAAAGAATAAGCTACAAAGCTATTATACAAAATATGTGTAATAACTTTGTGGCTAGTTCCTATCACACCATTAAATGAATGTGTGGCCAGGCTGGGGCTCCAGTCGTGAGAGTGCATAGTAGACTCCTGTAGCTGGGAGCATGAATCAGCTGATGGGGCTTCCAGCCACAAGAGCTTGCTACTTGCTGACACAGAGGGAGCCCAGGATCATGAAGCCCGCCCCCCCCC
>NW_017729033.1:96340278-96342882 GCF_001723915.1 Gavialis gangeticus | reverse complement strand
CGCCACAGTCATGCCTCCCTTTGCATGTGTTGCATGACAGAAAGTATGATTGTGGGCATCACACACCAGATCCCATTGCACCTTTAATTGTACATCTGCCAAAGGACTTAGACATACATTTAATAAAAACCAAGCCAAATTGCACCTTTTATAGCAGTCTAAAATGTACCCTAAATTCTTTTTCTTTTAACATATCTTGCACAGACTAAATGATTCTATGTTGTATAATGGGCATTAAGGCTGCCTGCAGATGTAAAAAAAAATCAAGTGGCACTTCACTTAATGCATTCCCATGCCAAGCCCAATGCATACCCAGAAGAGGCAACACCTTAGTTGGGCCTGGCTATGCAGCATCTT
This sequence comes from Gavialis gangeticus, assembly GCF_001723915.1. Taxonomy (NCBI): domain Eukaryota; kingdom Metazoa; phylum Chordata; order Crocodylia; family Gavialidae; genus Gavialis; species Gavialis gangeticus. Next base: position 96,342,525 of record NW_017729033.1, on the reverse strand, counting down.
TATAGATTGGGTGATTTAGTGGGGCTTTTTTGGTGCTTTTAGCTAATAACTGATTGAATCATTTTTAGCTAAAAGCACCAAAAAACCCTGCTTGAAGCATCTGCTCTGTACAGATGCTGCAGAGATGGCTTGAAGTAACACACTGCTTTTTCTGAGAAAGTCTTTGTGTTTGTTTGTTTGTTTGTTTGTTTTTAACATCTGCAATACATGTAATTATGCCACTTATGGTCATTCCAAATTACTGTTGAGACTATTTCTATACTTTTCCACCAGGTACCCTCTATTTGATATATGCAATATGTAGTTTTGGCATTGTTCTCATAAGTTTTGGTGGAACAGTAGGAATCCACAAAGACCATAAAAATACAGAAGTGCATCATGGTCCTCTCCAAGACCCTATTGAAGTCAATTGGTGTCTTATTTATTGAATCCAGGCCCATATAAATTTGCTTTATGCATAAATGTAGGCAAAAAAAGTTTTTTTTGTAACAAATTAATTAACTTCTATATTCCATTAAAAAGGTACACACCTAAAGTTCATAGAATTTAATTGCCAAAATGAACTGAATGAGAATACTATTTCACTGCAATTTTTTTCATATTTCAAAAGACTATAGAAATTGTGATCTCCCTTTCAAAAAAGGTCAGTTGGAATGATACAGAATCTTACTGAATTTGCACAGAGCCCATTATCATTCTTCCAGACATGTCTGCAAGGGTTGGTTTAAACATTAAATCAGAGCTTTTTCAAAAGAAAGCCCAAACCTCAGTCATTATCAGAATCTTTTGAGGCTCTCCCATTTTAATGTAATATTGTTCAGTGGGAATAACACCTTCATTCAGTGTCATCTATGTGTCCTCCCTCATGAAACCAATACATTTTTGCTTCTAAGGTATCAAAAAGCATTGAGTGGGGGAAGGCTGGATTTTTTGTTTCTTGTATACTTTTCTTTTCTGAAACTTCTCAGGTAAAGCAGATCAGACTTTGAAAAAGGTAGTATGTTCTCCTCAAATGAGTTCGGTACAGGTTAATACTAGAGGTGCACCAATATTAGGTCATACCAATATAAAGAAAACTGGCTGTTTTGGATATCGTCCCAATGGGGCTGATAATTTGGGCAATAAATGCCTGTGCTGCATCCAGCCACAGCACAGCACTGAGGCAACAAGGAGCAGAGCCAGCAGTTTGGAGAGCTGCCACCAACTGGTAAGTCCGGCGTGGTGGAAGGGGAAGAGGTAGGGGGAGGGGAAAAAAGGGGCATGGGGGGCAGCTCAATGCCCCCCACAGTGAGGGAGGAGGCAGGAGCAGAGGCAGGCACTGCCTAGGTGGGGCAGGAGGAGGGATGGAGCCATGGCTTCTTGGGGAGGAGGTGACTCCCACAACTGCTTGCATCCTGGAAGGAGGGAGGGGTGTCCCCAGGATCTGCGTGGGGTGGGGGCAGGTCAGGCTGCAGTCAGGGCTGCTAGGGGCTCTTCTCAGTGGGGGCTGGGCTCAGAGTGGGTGCCAGTGGCATGGGGAGAATGCTGCATCCACCCCAGATTTTGCTGCCACTGCCACCAGCTGCCCAGTGCAGCCTGACTCAATGCCCTGCTTCCACCCACATGCCAGGAAGAGCTACGGCTGCAGTGGACAGCTGACGGTGACAGTGCTGGGAGTGGAGTGTCAGTGAAATTTGGGGTGGATGCAGCATCCTCTTTGCTCTGCTGGTGCCCCCTCTGAGACCAGCCCCCATTGAGAAAAGCCCAGCGCAGGCCCAGGTGCAGCCCACCCCGCCCCGCCCCATGCAGATCTTGGGGGCATATGCCCCACATGCCCTCCTGGGGTGCAAGCAGCAGTGGGAGCTGCCTGCCCCACCACAAGCCATGGCTCTTTCCCCCTGTCCTGCCTGGGCAGCACCTGCCCTGCCCCCCATGCCCCTTCCCTCCCCTCTCCCTTTCCACCACACCAGACTTACCAGCTGGATGTAGCTGTATCAGAAACTGGATCAATATCAGCTGATATGCCTCCTTATTTCATAGATTTCATAGATTTCATAGACATTAGGGCTGGAAGGGACCTTGGAAAATCATTGAGTTCAGCCCCCCGCCCAAAGGCCAGGAAGTCAGCTGGGGTCATAGGATCCCAGCAAGATAAGCATCCAATTTGCTCTTGAAGGTGTTCAGAGTAGGTGCTTGAACCACCTCCAATGGCAGACTGTTCCAGACCTTGGGGGCTCGGACAGTAAAGAAATTCTTCCTTATGTCCAG
>NW_017729033.1:96338974-96340267 GCF_001723915.1 Gavialis gangeticus | reverse complement strand
GCTGCAGCCTCACCAAGGCCGAGTACAAAGAGAGAATGACGTCCCGGGATTTGCTTGAGAAGCAAATATTGGCTGTTGGTACTGGCCCCCAAAATCTCTATCGGTGCACTCCTAGTTAATACCCAGTAAAGTCAATGAGACTTGAAGTGAACATGAGGGGCTGCCTACAGACACATCCGTGTAGGGTCAGGGCATTGGTAAGAGCCTCACTATTCAAATATTATTATTATACAATTAATGTGTTAACAAGCTTTCTCCAAAGAAGATCAATTCCTCCTTTCCATTGGACATATAATTGAGTATCATGCACACCAACAAATAAAGTAATAGTGTGTTAAAGTGATGGCTAGAAGCAAGCCCACCAAAGTCAGTAAATTGTGTTCCTTTAAAGAAGCAGATTTTGGATCAGACTCTAAATTTCTAGGAAATTTTCCACTGAGCGCAAATGAATTAAGTTGAATTACAACCTGTGAATTGGCTCAGTAAATTTAATACAACTGTATTTTCTATAACACATTTCAAATAAATTTTATTCTTCCTACATGCTTTTGAGAGCTAATTAATACACTTGGTGTTAAGCAAGCATGGAAAAGAGAAAAGTCTATTTAAAGTCCTAGGCAAAGATAGGGGAAAATAAAAAGATGTTACAAATCAGATTTGAAATGAGTTGGGACAGCAAGATGGAAAGGTGGCAATCTGCTCCAGATGGCAGAAATAGCAAGGGGGAAGACATACTCATGATCAGTGGCAATATTTTGAGCTTCATGAGAGACTGAAAAGATTGGTGCAAGAAAAAAGAGAGAAAGGAGATGAATAGTATGCTCAGCCTAAACCATTTGAATGTTTTAAAACAAAGGAAGACAGTTGTCGACTAGAGCTGTGTGAAGCTTTGGGTAGCGATTCAATTTGGAAGAGATTCGGCCCATTTTGGTGGGCAAATCTCAAAATCTGAATTAAAACGGGACCAATTTAAAGGCCTGAATCAATTCAAAGCTCTCTGAATGTTTGGAAAAGATTTGGAGAGCTTTGATGATTCAGGCAGTACCTGGTGGTTGCAGCAGGGAGCTGCAGTGGACTCTGGGCTGGTAAGTGCAAGGGGTGAGGGAGGTGGGGCTAGGGGAGCGGGGAGGCATGGAGAGACCCCTGCTAGCTCCTGCACTCCCCTCTGGTCCCCCAGGCCACCCCACCCTGCCCACTCCCCGAGCCCTCCCATGGCTGCCTCGCCCTCCCCAGCTCCCAATACTTTAAAGAAAGGTCCCAGTGCCCACCGGGTGCTGCTGGGTGGGGGGTGAT
>NW_017729033.1:96333268-96333974 GCF_001723915.1 Gavialis gangeticus | reverse complement strand
CTGCCCCCCACTGCCCCACACTGCATGGGGGGCTCTGCATGAGCCTGCAGACACCCCCCCCTACTGCCTGAGCCCCACCCATGGCTGCCCTGCCCACCCCAACTCCAGCCCTTTAAAAAAAAATCCACAAACTCACCAGCTCCTGCAGCAGCCTCAGGGCTTCAGGGGGCTCGTGGTACAGCCCCCCATGCAGCATGGGACAATGGGGGGGCAGCAGGGGTCGCCCCCCTGCTGGACAGGAAGCAGTGTGTCCAGGGGTGTTTTTATTGTTTTTTTTCTTAAAGGGCTGAAGCTGGGGCAGGCAGGGCAGCCATGGGGGGGCTGGGACAGATTCAGCCAAATTGATTTGGGACAGCGATTTGAATCACCGAGTTGAATCGCTGTCCCCCGAATCGGCCGAATCTGAATCCGAAACGAATACTAGCCACTTCACGCAAGCCTAAAACACAGCTTTAAATGTTTTTCTATATACCTCTAAGTAGCAGGCAGCTTGTGAACATTGCAATGCTGGGGCGCGTGGAGCGTCCCACAGGAGCGTGGGGGGGCTCCCCAGTGCACTTGGCAGCAGACCTAGAAATGGACCAGAAGCACCTCTAGTCCACTTCTGGATCTGCTGGGGAGTGCACAGGGGGCCCCCCTGAACCCTCCCCTGAGTCACTGACTGGTGCCTCCTGGGTCTGGGGGGGCACCCACGGTCCCCCTGTGG
>NW_017729033.1:96320056-96333257 GCF_001723915.1 Gavialis gangeticus | reverse complement strand
GAATCAATTCAAAGCTCTCTGAATGTTTGGAAAAGATTTGGAGAGCTTTGATGATTCAGGCAGTACCTGGTGGTTGCAGCAGGGAGCTGCAGTGGACTCTGGGCTGGTAAGTGCAAGGGGTGAGGGAGGTGGGGCTAGGGGAGCGGGGAGGCATGGAGAGACCCCTGCTAGCTCCTGCACTCCCCTCTGGTCCCCCAGGCCACCCCACCCTGCCCACTCCCCGAGCCCTCCCATGGCTGCCTCGCCCTCCCCAGCTCCCAATACTTTAAAGAAAGGTCCCAGTGCCCACCGGGTGCTGCTGGGTGGGGGGTGATCTCTGCTGCCCCCCACTGCCCCACACTGCATGGGGGGCTCTGTCATGAATCCCCTGACTTCCCCGTGTTCCCCCAGCCTCCCTATGGGTGCCCCACCTGGGCCAGCTCCAGCCCTTTAAGAAAAAAAAAGCCGAGAAAAGCCCCGGGACTCACTGCTCCTGCAGTGGCCTTGGGGCTATGGGGGGCTCATGCAGAGCCCCCCATGTGGCATAGGGTAGTGAGGGACAGTGGGGATCACTCCCCGCTGGCAGGAATGGTGTGTCTGGGGGGGGGGGGGGCTCGGGTTTTTTTTTCTTAAAGGGCCAGAGCTGGCCCAGGCGGGGCACCTGTGTGAGTGAGGCAGACCCAAGCAGAGGTCCCCCATGCAGCACAGGGTAGTTGGGGGCAGCAGGGATCACCCCCTGCCAGGCAGCACCCATGGAGTTTGGGCTTTTTTTAACAAGTGCCAGGAGCTTGGGCGGGTGGGGCAGCCATTGGCAGGCTGGGAGAGTGGGCAGGGGATAGGCCTGGCTGATTCAGAGATTTGATTCAGATTCAACTTAATTGATTCAGGACAGTGATTCAAATCACCGAATCAAATCACTGTCCCCCGAATCAGCCAAATCCAAAGTGAATACTAGCCACTTCGCACAGACCTATTGTCGACTATATCCTCTAAAGAATGGAAAGGTAGCAGAGTTATCCACAAGTTAAAGTAAACCATTAGAATAAAAATGTACAATGGAATCCCTAGATCTTAGTAAAGTAGGTAAAAAAGTTATACTGGTCATGTCTATACGAGACACTGAGTGTGCAGTAGCTCGATATTTCTTTACATGATGCAATGCTACTGTGCAGTAGTATTGGGCTATTGTGCAGTAGTATCACAAAAAAGGCATACACTGGTGCTACTGCACAGTAACTTGGGTTACTGCACATTTATTTAGTACTTCTTTCTACACAAGTATAACATATAAGTAATAAGTATATAAACAAGTACTAAATAAATGTGCACTAATGACTGTGTAGTAACGTCTCATGTAGATGTGCCCACCTTCTCCATGGATTCCATTTAGAGCCTGACCCAAAGTTTATTAATTGCAATGTGCTTTGGATCTGGCCCTAAATTAATAGAAGTTATCAGAGGATATATATTATAATACACATAATGTTTCAAAACTATAAATTTAGGCTGTGTGACATTTCAACAGGTGTTTCCTTTCAGAGCTGTTTCAACACATTTTGAACTCGAAACAGCAAAATCAAAAATGAAACAAAAGGCTTTGAAACAGCTTCAAAACAAAACGAGGACATTCAAAACATTTTGAAAGTTTCCAAACATTTCAAGTTTCAGAGCCAGGCTTGCTGCAGCTAAAGAAAACTAAGGAGAGGGAGGGGGAAGGTGGGGAAGGACGGCTCTGATATTGACATCTAGGTCCCTGTTTGATTCCCCAGATATCTGATTGCTTCCTCCGGCTCTCTCATCACTTTCCTCAGCTCTTCCTATGGGGCACGGGCCTCCAGATGATGCAGGATGACAGCAGGCTGCTGCTGTTGGCTGGGACTAGTGCTGGGCGCAGCCTGTGCTGAGCGGTAGGAAGACTGGTCCTGCTGCTGGTCCCATCCAGCAGTGGCAGTCTGCCATCATCCTGCACACAGATCTGCGGGCCCACACCCCCTGGGAGGGCAGCGGGGCTATGCTAGACTCCTCCTGGGGGGCGCGGGCCCCAAGATCTGCATGCAGGATGACAGCAGGTTGCTGCTGCCAGCTGGGACTGGCGCTGGGTGCAGCCCATGCCGAGTGCCGGGAAGACTAGTGCTGCCACTGGCCCCAGCCAGCAAAGGGTCCATGCTGTCATTCTGCACATATTGCTGGGGGCCCATGTCCCCTGGGAGAGCTGTGGAGCTCTGTCAGACACCTCCTAGGGGGGCGCGGGCCCCTGGATCTACATACGGGTTGACAGCAGGCTGCCACTGCCAGCTGGGACCGGTGCTGGGCACAGCCCATTCCGAGCACCAGAAAGACTGGTGCTACCACTGGCCCCAGCCAGTACCAACAGTATCATGTCCTCCTACATGCAGATTGTGGGCCCATGCCCCCTGAGAGGGCTGCAGGGCTGTGCCATACTCCTCCCAGGTAGCACAGGCCCCCGGATCTGTGCACAGGATGACAGCAGGCTGCCACTGCCAGCTGGGACTGGAGTTGGGCACAGCCCGTGCTGAGTGCCAGGAAGACCGGTGCTGCCACTGGCCCCACTAGTCTATTCTTCACTTTTGTGTGCCTGACTAGCTAAAATTATGTAGAGTGTTGGAGGTGAACAAGGGTTTCCTTTTACATACTCCTGTTTAAAAGCACAGAGTCTGCCTGCTGTCATCCCATGCGCAGATCCAGGGGCACGCAACCCCGGGGAGGAGTCTGGCACAGTGCAGCAGCCCTTATGGAGGGTGCGGGCCTCCAGATCTGCACACGGGATGACAGCAGGATGCTGCTGCTGGTGACTGATACAAGGCTGCTGCTGCCGGTGACTGATACAAGGCTGCCACTGCCGGCTGGGGCAGAACCAGCACTGGGTACTCCTGGCACTTGGCATGTGCTGCACGGGGCAGACTTGGGTGCTGGCACTGGCCCCAGCTCTCAGCAGCAGCATGCTATCATCTCGCACACAGATCCAGGGACCCATGCCCCCTAGAAAGAGTCCAGAACAGCACCGCAGCCCTCCTGGAGGACACAGGCCCCTAGATCTGCTCACAGGATGACAGCACACTGCCAGCAAGTGATATGAGTTTTGCTTTGAACAGTTTGAGGTGCAGTTTCCCAGAAAGCCCTGCACCTATCTCCTTGAAACTTGGCAGACTTCATGCGCTCAGAAGGGGATAGCATCCCTGCAATTTTCATCTAAATCAGCCAAGAAATGACAAAGTTATATGCGTTTTCAGGATTCCTCTTATGGGTGAAACGTTGAAACGTGTTGAAATGTGTTGAAACAGTGAAACAATTTCGACAAAGCAAAACGGAAAAGTGCTTTGAAATGAAACACAACGATGAAATGACACACTTTCCCTTTGAAATGGTGAAATGGAAGTCAAAACGAAATGGTACTGTTTCACACAGCACTACTATGTATAGTATACACAATAATTAAATGCATATGCATATGCATATACATAGACCTTTCAAATGTAAGAAATAAGGAAACCATTTTTTAATATTTGTTCCATACAACCAGAGGAACCATTTAGATACTGTTTGCACATAGTTCAAATACTTAAAATGAAATTGTGAGATGTAGAATTCTTGTATTATAACAATTTCTTCACTTCTGTGTGCCTGAATAGCTATCATTATGTAGAGTGTAGGAGGTGAACAAGGGTTTCCTTTTACATACTCCTGTTTAAAAGCACACCAAATACAACCATATATTTAAAGATCCACTTCAAGGTTTACTAGGGAAAAAACCCCTGCCACTAGACTCTTACATATACATTTTAGTTTGTATGGCAGAGAGGGGAAATGATTTCCTCCTCCTAAGTAATCTAACCTACTATCTGTTAAGTCAAGGGAAGTAAATGCCCATCCAGTATCTTGGGTAGTTATCTGCACTGATATTTCCTATTAAAAGCTATTAGAAAGAAAAAAGTTTAAATTCTATTCCTTAAGGCCTCAATCCTGCAACTAGAACTATGTAGGTATATGTTTTCATCCACCTAGAGCTCCACTGTTCATCTACTCTTATGTCAAGAGACAGTACGCGGAGTACTCAAATCTGTCTTGAACTTTATTTTCAGTTTAAGATGCGGTATGGCTCTTGTGCTACTTTAAATTTAACCCAAAATCTACATCTAGTTATTCTTTTTCTGTGACGTTTTATTGCAATTTGAAGCAGTTGGAGAAAATTTAATATATCTGCCTAAAAACATAGAAGGAAAAGACTACATGCAGGGCTGGAGGAAGATACATTTTTAGAAAGAGTTTGATTGTATGTTTATATCCCAGGTGGCATTTGTAGGGTACTGAGCAAGCATAAAAACAGTTTTTTGACCCACAGGTCATAGTTCTCTGGTATATCAACATTTCTGTCCAAATTGTCTTACATATAATGCATATAGTATGAATGTGTATGTGATGATAAGCTTTTTTCCAGTGTTTTTATAGCTGCTAGTAAACAGTTGAATGGGCACATCTACACATGCAAATGCTGCTGGAGTAAACCCACCATGGGCAGGCATCTACATGTTCATGCATTTGGGAACAGATGGGCTCCCACCCTGCTCTGCCCCCCGTACCAGCCAGGAGGAACTCCAGGCTCCCTCTAGGTGCTAACCCAAGGGCTGGCAGGGAGCATGGGGCCAGGAGACAATTGTTTCCTGGCAGGGGCTGGGAGATTTCCCCCTGCCCCTGGGAGCTGCCTGCTGCTGGTGTGGGCTCCAGTGGAGGAGCCCATGCTGGGGCAATGTCCACCTGCCCTGGCAGCAGGGAGCTTGGGGCAGGGAGTTTGGAAAGAGCTGTGGGGAAGAGGCAGATCCTAGCCCCCTGCCCTGATTTGCTGGTGGCACAGCTAGCAGCAAGCTCCCAGCTGGCTCCCAGCTCCCAGCTGGCTGCAAGCTGGGCAGGGATTCTGGGCACAGGTCTGGGAAAGAGCTGCAGGGCTAGGACCTGTCCCAGACTGGGACAGCTCCCAACCAGCTCTGGGCTGCATGTGAAAACTTTCCCATGCAGCATGGAGCTGGTCAGGAACTGGCCAGTTTGGGACAAGTCCCAGCCAGCTCTGGGTTGGATGGGGAACTTTCCCCATGCAGTGAGCTCCTAGCCCCAGTTCCAGAATCATGGAGCCGGGGCCAGGTGTTGGGGCTGGGGGACATTGTTCTGCCTGCTGTTGGGGCAAGGGGACATTGTCCCCGCTTGGGCTCTACCACCAAAGCCTGCCCCAAAAGGGCAGATGCCAGGGGCAGGGAGAAATCTTCTGCCCCCTGGTGCCTGGTTGACTGGGATCAAATTTGTAGATGCTGATGCTTACTGTGCAGTAATTTGCTCTGCTGTGCAGTACAGTGTCTCATGTAGATGCACCCACTGATAATTTCATAAGTAGCGTTCTGATGCTCTAGGACATATCAAAATTGTGCTTGGCTAAAAATGTCGGTAAAATTAAGCTTCCTTTACAGATGAAACCCAGATATTGCGATATGAGAGAGTCATAACTTCTTGTTGTAGGAAAGAGGCAATTCATCAATTAATTAGCTAATTACTTCATTTAGGGACAACAAAGAAGAAAATCGGTGACAAGATTTGATTTTATCCATGGAAAAGTTGAACTCCTTTTTAAAATGCCCCTGGGTTGGGAACCAGTTGAGGAAGAATGGCCTACTGGTATGGAGTTCAGACAGCCTGGACATGTCTACACATGCAATCAATGCACCTGAATTTTCTGTTCAAAGAATTCAAGCACATTAAATTGCGCCCCTGAATGTATCTGAACATATGCCCATTGGGAGCAAATTTGCTTTTGACAGGAGCAGTTCAGTCTAGGACCACTCCTGCCCTGCTCTGACCCCTAAGCTGGGAGGGAGTATGGGGGCTGGTCCTGATCTCTGCACAGCTGTCCCTTGATCTCTCAAGGGAGACCTGTCTCAGCTGCTGAGCAGCTGCTGAGCAGCCACGTGAAGATTGGGATGGATCCTGATCTCCATGTTGCTGGGAGGCAGCTGCCGGGCAGCCAGGAGAGCTCTCCCAGCCATTTGGAGATCAGGACAGGTCCCTATCTCCACATGGCTGACAGGCAGCATCCTGCTTTGCTAAGACAGCTCTCCCTGCATCTCGTGGCTCCCTACTGCCTAGGCTGACTGGGAGCAATTTAGTGTCTACACATGCAGTTCAGTGCCTTAATTTAATGTGGTGATTTCTAGATACAGGCACTAGAAAATGGCACATTAGACTAATCTACTGCACAGTAATTGCTATGTAGACAGTGACTCCTTATTGCACATTAGATTATTTTAATGCACAGTAATGTGTCTCATGTAGACGCACTCCCTGAATTCAATTCTGGTGTCAGAACTCCTTGTGTAACTCTAGGCAAGCCATTTGTACCTTCTAATCTACATGGCAATGATACTTCACTGCTTTTCTGGGATTTGATAAGGATGAATACTTTTAACGTTAGTGAATCATTCAGGTACTATGGGTATAGAAACTGTACAAGTAGATAGAGCAAAAGGAAAAAAGAGAAAATTCAAATAGAAAAATGATCAAAGCTGAACAGTTTAAGATGAGACACTGCAGGGCAACTTTATTAATGATATCATCCTTGTACAGTGACATTTCCATAATAAGGAGAAGAGCAGTTTACATCAGTCTATGGCAAGCAGTTTTCATCATAGCATTTACTGAAATATGGTATATCTTAAATCAAATACAATTCATTTTTCGATCCAGCACTTACTGTGGAGAAAGTCTCTGATGAGACACAATGCAGGTATAATGAAACTAAGTAGTTACTCTCATATTAGAAATCAATAAACGTTTTGGGGTAGTTGTTTTAAAAATCCATCCAAACATTTTCATGTCAATGCCAGTATGTGGCTAAATAGGGGTTTTGTTTGCTTGTTTGTTTGTAGCAGAAAGAAATTTACCATGAAGGGGAAGGCCTAGAAGGACCCAAAATACATGCATATTCATGGGATTTTTCTCAATGAAGTGTTGAATAAGCAAACTTGAGAAAACAACAGCAAAAGCATTAGTTAGACAGTGACACTGTGAAATTCTAAAGCTGGCAGCTGGCACTGATGTCACAGACAGGAGAAACCTTAGAAAATACCAAACCACTTATGGCAGTTATCAAACTTTGCTCTTAACAGAGCAAAATTAAATATGGATTGGTCTTTTCAAAGATGAATTCATAAAAGCCCCAATTCTGTTACTGTGGCATGTGGGCATATGCCTTCCATAGAGCCTCATCAACTAACTCTTAAAAAAAAGGGAAAATTATCTTTAAAAATTTTATGTAAAGTTATTTTACTTAATTCTGCCTTCATCTTAGACCTAGTTCAGGAAAGCACTTAAACAGTTGCCCAAGTAGTAGCCAACAAGTAGTTAAACATGTGATGAAAGTTACATGTTTCCTGTTTTCCCAATGCTCTAATGTTTTCCTATGCAGTTCTACTGAGGCAAGATGCTGCAGTTTGGCTCATTGTGTATACCATACATGCCATATGTGTGCTATTCACTTTTGCCCTCAACTCTGACAAAAATATTATTTCCAAGATCAACATTAAAAAAAAATCTCCAAGAAATAGGGATGCCAACCATAATAGAAAAATAATATACTTAAAAAGCTACTTTAGCTGAAGGTCTCAATTTATTTTGGGAGATAAACTTTTAAAAATAATAATTCCCTCAGTTAATCATGAGAAAGTTGTATCATGTTTTTAGTTACTTTAAAAAAAATTACTACATTATTTTACTTATGTTTTAGAAAAGCAAAATAGTGATCAACATGAATAAACAGAAACATCCTATATGGGCATTGGAATAAGCTACCCACCAACGTTATAGAACCTCTATCTTTGGAAGTTTGTAAGAGTAGGTTAGACAGACACTTGAGTGGGATAATTTAGTCAGGGAGGATCCTGCCTTTAGCAGATAGTTGGACTACATAACCTTCTGAGGTTCCCTCCCAGCCCTGCTATTCTGTGATTCTGTGAAGACAGACACAACAGTTAAACACAGCCAATACTTCTGGTACCTTTCATTAGAATTTGATGCATCACTTTCAAGACACTTGGAATGGTAGGAACTCTTCATTAGAGTTCTCATACTCTATCTTATCCTCACACTTTTTTCCTTCCCTTCCACCAGTAACTATTAATGGTGGAAATCATCTATAATTAGCTGAGTCTACTAAGCTACTACTTACAGATTTTGCTGACACCATACAAATGATGTGGGAGAAAGGATGTATTTTTCTTATATGTGTCTTTTTTTCTCTGATCTAACAGGCTGCATACTAAGAAGTAAAGCTATTGTTACCTTCTATCAGCAATAGCTATAAGTGTTATGTATGAAGTGCAATGACTTAGCAAATTACTGTATATTTCTTGCAGGGGAGTGAAATCAAGTATAATACGTGCAGTGTTTTTCATTGTGTAGCAGTTATTCTTTTTACTAAAGAAAGAATAATTTCAAAAGCAGGGACAGACTAAAAAAAACTTCCAAATATCCCTGTATATCATGTAAGAGGCTGTGTACACACAGAGGCCAGGTACAGATATTACATGTAACGTGGTATAAGTGATTGGAAACCAATCTAGACCTGTAAGACAGCAGAAGTTCAGGACACATTGACTGGTTTAAAAATGGCAAAACCTGGTCTAAAACCTGGATCAATGGGGTATCAGACTTAATTGGTTTAAGATAGATGGGTCTATTGAACTGTTATATCAGATCCCATATTGATTCATTCTAGGTCTCTGCCAGCATCCCAGGCTACTTTGCAAATCCCCACTAGTCCCTCCTCATAGGGAGGCATACTGGAGCTTGGCTGCACTCAGCCGCTTTGACTGAGCGTGCTGTAGGCCCTGCCTTTGGGCTGTCACAGAGCTGAGTCAGCTTCCGGGCTAGCTCAGCTCTGACAGCCAGAGTCAGGCCCATGCAACAGAAACTTCAGGCCCCTATCCCCCCTAAATGCCCCACCACCTGCTTGCAGATGAGAGCTGGCTGGATGCAGGATGCAGGTCATGGGGTTTGGGAGAGATTCTATGCTAGCTCAACTCTCTGACAGCCAGAGTCAGGTCCATGCAGCAGAAGCTGACAGCAGGGAGTTGGGAGTGTGTACCTGGCATCCAATCAGGGGTGGCCACAGCTCAGCTGCATTCAGCTGCCCACAGCAGTCCCAACATGCTGAGAGGTGTGTAGGAGCACCCCCAACCTGCTGGCCTCAGCCAGTGCAGGCACCCTGCATGCCTCCCCTACCTTTCCCCACCATAGGGCAAACTTCTGTTCAATCCCAAACTAACCTAGGCTGCTTAGAGAAACCCATATAAATCAATTTGAATCTGCCTTGGGTTTTTTGAATGTCTGTACCTAGCCAGAATGTATAGGATACGTGGGTATTGTTTTAATCTGGTCCCTCCTCATACCTAATGGTCAACTATGCTTCTTTTCCTTTCTGCTGCCTAGCCTTCATATAGCAGTTTTTGCTTCTTTTTAAGTGCAAGATTCATTTGGCACTTACACACATGTGGCGAGTCTGCACCAATGCACTGGAAATCCAGTGCATTGGAGCTGACTCAATTAATTGATGCACTCGGCACTGCATCAGGTGCAGGTCTATAAGTGGTGCAGCATGTATCAGTGCTGCGAAAATAATGGGCAGTGCACTTTGAACCAAAATACGTTCAATGTGCTTTAGTTCAAAGGGCACCACTGCCATTTTCTCAGTGCCTATGAATGTTGTGCCACTTACACACCTGTGCTCAACACAGCACCAGGCACTTTTAGGTAGTGTGGCTCACTAATTAGAAGGGCTCAGCACTGCATCGGGAGCACATATAAAAATGCCAATTATTGCCAACTTTGTGTAAATTATGCATAGATTAAAAAGCCTCACAGAGGTAGGTAAAAGTGTTTCTTCTATAAGAGTGCTTAATAAAAATAAATCATAGTTCATGTCTGCATATGAACATATACCATACAGAAAATAGTACTTGTATGAGTGTGTGTGTGTGTGTGTGTGTGTGTGTGTGTGTGTTTGTTTGTTTATATTATATATATAATTTCTTGTAAAGGGACATAATTCTGCTTGAACACTTTGTGGGGTCTTTTTGAAGTGATATTGTAAGATTTAAATCCTATTAAGTTAAAGCTTAATGGGCATTATAAGGTAAGGAAGGAAAAAGATTAGAAACCTTTATCAGGGTTTTCAGGAGGTCCTGGTGTGTTATTAATAAGAACTCATAAATGAGACAGCTCCATACTGGTTATAGACAGCTATGTGTGTTGAGCTTGTTATGTACATTTTGTTAAATTCAGTATAAGATTTCAAATCCCTGAAAGCTCATTTTGAGATGAAAGTTGTTAAATGTTGGACGATTTTGCAGCTCAGCAATTTCTCTTACAGTCAGAACACTAATGTTGAGTGCTTTATACCAGTTTCATCCTTGTATCTGCATGTGACATAGTATTTATATGTTCTCATATACAGTTCTTTGTATTCATATGCACTTCCATTATTACTCTTTGAGTTCTAAAAGGAAGAATGTTTCTTTCCATCTGAAGGTTATTTCCTATTGATTTTCATTTATTCGTATATATATAATATAATAATAATGATCTCTTAAGGTCACTGAGAACTTAAGACATTGTTCTCTAAATCTAAAGTGTGAGCTTGAATTCACTCTGGACTAAGCTGGACTAAGATACAGATTCATTTTCCCCTTTGCCTTGTCCTCTTTAATGGGCAGCTATACCTAGAGGACAACAAGGAAGTGGATGTGCAGAAGGATGAGGAGGAGGGTTGTGAAGTTGAGAAGCTGCTTTACCAGGAATGTTCCTGGAGCAGCTACTCTGTGGACATGTCTACACATGCAATTGATGCACATGAACAAACTCTGGAGCTTATTGCTCTAGAGCCTTTCATTCCCATGTGCACTGGTTGAATGTGTGCCCAGGAGCAAAAACTCCGAGGCCTATTGCTCTTGAATTTATTGGTATGCAGTGTGTGGGGCCAGGTTGAAGCAATCCAAGCTGGCAGGAACACGAAGCGTCAGCCTGCCAGCCCTGGGCTGCTCTGACAGGGCTCCCCATGCTGCAGAGCAACTGGCTGGGGCATAAGGGTGCTTCAGCGTGGGGGCTGCCTGCCAGTTAGCCCCACATTGAAGCATCCTGTGCCCCAGTCATCTAGGGCAGTGTGTACATGTGTGCTGCTTTCCACAAAATAAATTCTGCAGCAGGTCAGGATTTGTATTTACAAGTCCTAACTTGCTGCTCAGTCTATCAATTTTGTGCACCCTAATAGGTGCACACATGTAAACACTGAGACATTTACTGCCTAGTTAATTAGGCACCTGCACAGTAAACATCTCGTGTAGACATGCCCTGTTTGTGGTGCCATTTCCAGGCTTGAGAAACAAGTGATGACTAGGGCAGAGAAGATTGTGTTGCAGATCTGGGAAGATTAGACGGATAACTTCAGAATGGGTGAGGGCATTTTCCTGAAGATCTACATGGAGTGTATCTAAGCATCACACACGCAGTAGGCCAGTAAGAGAGCTTACCCTCTGGAAACTTACAACCCCAGTGCAGGCAGTTTCTAACCAGCTTGCCATAGGGGTATTAGCTAGGGATTTTTTGATAGAGTTCTGCAACACTGTCAAAATATACTGAGAACCATTTTTTATAAGGCTTTGTCAATCCTCAGGAGGTTATTGATGACTCAGCATTGGCATGATTAACCCATACTCTAGAGGTTACTTCCTGCACCAGGCTGCAGAATTCATAATTGCACATGGCACTTCATTTTACATTGCCATGACTTTGCTGATATTTACTACCATTTTCAGAACTCCCATTTAAAGTTTCCATTTGTTGGTACAACTAAATTATGGATGTTAATGGTCTTAATATTTCTTCTGGCATTTTGAGAGACCCTGCTTTCTCCATTGCTAGTGAAGCCTTTTCCTAGACATATTGGTACATAGCAAAGAGAGAGATTCAGTGATTCAGATTGGCTGGGGAGAGGCAGGCACAGCTGGGGAGCTGCACGTTCTCCCATGGCTCCTCTGTCTGTGTCTGCCTCTCCCCAGGTGGGGGGAGCCGTGGGAGAAGCCCCCATAGCTGTCTTGCCCGGTCCCAGCCCCAGCCCAGCCCCAGCCTAGTCCCAGCATTTAAAAAAAAAAAAAAGCCCTGTACTGACCAGCTGCAGGAGCGGTGATTGGGGCCTCTGGGCACTCATGGCAGAGCCCCCCCTATACAGCATGGGACAGTCGGGGGGCAGTGGGGATTGACTGCCCTGCCCGGCACCTGTGTGGCAGCTGCCCTATGGTGTGGATGCAGAGTGGCTCAGGAGGACACTGCATGCTGTCTGGAAGCTGGGGCCACTGGGGCTGAGTGCTGCTGGGCTCTAGCTGACACATGAATCTGCCCCAGCTCCCAGACAGTGTGCAGCACCCTGCTGAGCTGCGTTGCACCTACATGATGCAACAGCTGGTGCCCAGGTGCCAGGCAGGGGGGGCCATCCCTGCTGCCCTGTGCTGCATTGGGGGGGGTGCTCTGCCATCAGTGCCCAGAGACCTCAATCACCACTCCTGCAGCTGGTGAGTGCAGGGCTTTTTTTTTAAGTGCTGGGACAAGGCTAGGGCTGGGTAGAGGATGGGGCTGAGCAGGGCAGCCATGGGGGCTTCTCCACAGCTCCTCCAGCTGTGCCTGCCTCTTCCCCGGTGGTGTGGGGTGGGGTGTGATGGAGGCATGGCTCACTTTGGGCAGCAGCACTCCCAGCACTGCTGCGCCTACTCCAGTGCTGGGAGTGGGAGCTCTGTCCTGCTGCTTCTTGCCAGCTGGTACAATAGACACGTGATGTGGGTATAGCAGCACTGGGAGCAGGGGCTCTTCCCTGCTTCTGCTTGCCCCCTTCCGCCTGAAGCGAGTCACTCCTGCATCTCCCCCTCCCCCCATGCCAGCTGGGCAAGCTCAGCAGAGCAGAGCCCCCTCTCCCAGTGTTGCTACGCCCGCATCCCACACCCCACACCCTGCTTCCCGAGTAACATACCCCCCTCCCTGGGTGGGCAGCTTATCCCAGCCCCAATCCCTCCCTCCCCCCACCCCTTCCCTTCCCCCTGCAACCCCAACAGACTTACCAGGTGGAGGCAGCTGTCAGCTGCCTGTTTAGTTTATGACCAAATCTCCGAAGTAACCTAAT
>NW_017729033.1:96319130-96319981 GCF_001723915.1 Gavialis gangeticus | reverse complement strand
TATTCAGATTCCTTCTTCAGTTCTCACTGCTTTCAGTTCCTTCCTTTTTTCCTGAATTAGGCTGAATCTCCTCAGAATCAAATCAGTGACTGAAGCTTTACACAGCCCTACTAATTAGTACTTTTGATGAGCTGTCTACCTCTCCCTCCCCCCACCCCTTCCCTTCCCCCTGCAACCCCAACAGACTTACCAGGTGGAGGCAGCTGTCAGCTGCCTGTTTAGTTTATGACCAAATCTCCGAAGTAACCTAATCTTTTCTGAATCTTTTCTGAATCTATTTGGATGCTTCAAATCGATTTGGAGCTTTTAATTGGTCTCCTGATTCAATTCAGATATGAAGATTCAGTCCCTGAATCAGGCCAAATCTCGTTTGAATTGAATAAGCTACCAAAACTTCGGATAGCCCTAGAATTAACCTTGGTAGCTGTAGACATGGTGACAATTCATTGTGCTTCTGGAAGATGAAAAACTAGATAGTGGGTCTATCTGCACAGGTTGTTTACTGTGGAGCTGCCTAATTAGCTCCACAGTAATGTCTCCACATCCACACATGGGGCCTTATTAGCCCACAGTAAACTAATAAATTCTGTTGCAGGTTAGTACTTCTAAATACAAGTACAGTCCTGCTGCAGAGTTTTTTAGTGCACAGCCATGCACATATAGACAGTGACAAGGCTGGCTGGATCATGAGGCTTTTTCAGTGTGGGGCTGCCTGCCAGCTAGCTCTGCACTGGAGCAAACTTGTGCCTCAGCCAGCCCCTCTGCAGCATGTTAAGCCAAGAGGGAGCAGCTCAGCCAGCCCCTCTACAGCATGTAACAAGCAGGAGGAACTCACCCTCCTGCTGGCTGAC
>NW_017729033.1:96318551-96319119 GCF_001723915.1 Gavialis gangeticus | reverse complement strand
GCCAGCCAGGGCTGCTCCAACTCAGATCAACATGCTGTGGTCCCAAGTTCACATTCAAATGCAGCAACCAAGAGCAATAAACTCCAGCTCAATATGTGCCAGAGTTTATTGCTGTGCATTAATAACAGATATGGTTTCATTCACTGTGCTTTAACTAAAAGGCTTGAGACAACAGAGAGATACCTGCCTCAGGTTATAACTGTATAGGTGCATCTACACATACAGTTAATTTGAAGCAATAAGTGCCAGAGCAGTTTGAGTTGGAGTAAACTACTCCTGGGTGCACCGTCTACACGTATGCCCAAGACAGCAACAATTTAAACAGGGGTGGAGCAGTTTATGCCAGGACTGCTCAGCCCTAAGCTCTGGGTGGTGGCATTGGGTGGTGGAGGGGCTGGCTGGGGCACAAAAAACCTTTAGACACATACCTCTGTCTGCTCCAATGTGCTAGAAATTCAGTGCATAAAAGCAGACTTGATTAAACAAGTCTACTGAACTTGCGAACCAATGCGCCCAGTGCTGCATTGTATACATTTGTATAAATGGTAAAATGCTCATCAGCACTGAG
>NW_017729033.1:96310543-96313551 GCF_001723915.1 Gavialis gangeticus | reverse complement strand
GCACAAAAAACCTTTAGACACATACCTCTGTCTGCTCCAATGTGCTAGAAATTCAGTGCATAAAAGCAGACTTGATTAAACAAGTCTACTGAACTTGCGAACCAATGCGCCCAGTGCTGCATTGTATACATTTGTATAAATGGTAAAATGCTCATCAGCACTGAGAAAATGGTGGCAGTACACTTTTGAACTAAAACACCTTTGATGTGTTTTAGTTCAAAAGCACACTGCCATTACTTTCTCAGCACTGACGTGCATTTTGCCATTGGTACAAATGTGTGCACTGCAGCACCAAGCACTTTTAAAAGCACCTGGTGTGGTGGCACATGCATGTGTAAAAATGCTCAAGGATGCTAAAACTATGGAGCTCTGTGGCTGGGCAGCAGGCAGGAGTCTAGCCCCAGCCAGCTGGGCCAATTGGATGCAATTAATGACTGCGGTCAGTGTCTACACATGCGTTTAATTGCAGTTAATTATGCTGCCATAAGATAGTACTGTCCTTGACAGTACTATCTTATGCCAGTGTAAATTAGTTTACCATGGCCTAATAGAGTTGCCTAATAGTGTAGATGGTGATGCTTTACTCCACTGCTAATTAGTCTACTCCACAGTTAAGGACATGTGTAGATACACCCTGTGCTGTGTTCTGTAAAGCACCTGTGAAAATAAGTGGAAAGAACCTTGCTAAGACTTAAAGGTAGTTTTATAGACTTTCAGGATGCTTTGACACACCCCCTCTCAGAGGACAACCACCTAGGTCACAGTGCATCTACTTGGAAAAAAAAGAATAATTCTTTCGTTATGCTACAGGGATAAATTTTGCTCTGAGATGCTGCTTTTGCATGCTCTGCATCCCTTTACAAATTTAGATAGAATAGGGGGTATCAGTCAGCAGGTGGATTGTGTTGCCAGTACAATTCTTTACCAGGGCACCTCAGGATTGGACACAGCAACGTGTTCAATTTAATATCAAGCAAGTTTTATTCATAACCCCTAGACTAACATACATATTTTCTCTATCTATATATGACCTGACAGGCAAAATAAGAGCTTCTCAGCAATGGTCTTCAGTCGGCCAAACCTCTGATCTCTCACTGGGTGCACTGATGTTTTTAGGTTTCTGACTTATTTCCAGAGGCAAGCAACAATAGCAGCTGTGTCTGTCTCCCCAGGTTCACAGCCAGCTTATAAACCCACATGTACTGGCTTCCTCTCTGTATACTTTTGATTCTGCTGCTTCTTGATCACTGGCACCAATTAACAACAGAGTTTATGCTTTTTACCATACACAGACTTTAAAGAGAAGATGCATGAAATTACCGCAATTGCCAACTTAGCATTTAATTTATAGCATGTTGCTTCTGTCGTGGGCCTAGTCTTGCTCAAAGTCTTAGCATGGCTCAAAATCTCACACTACAGTTTGTGTATTATCAATCCACCAGGTTTGTTGTGTCTGCTTTAATGACATCTAAACATTGGGTTCCTTTATTTACCAGTTCATGATTAATTTAAATGCTTGGGCTTCCTGGCCTAAATGCCTATGGGAGAGGTGTGTTAGGTATGTTTCCAGTGCTTTTGAAACATTCTTTAGCTTTACCTATAAGACCCTGGGCAGTTGAAGTGCCAGGCCATACTAGCCAGATGGGTTCATATTCTGTGTGTAAAGTTTGTGCATGCTTTGTGGACCCATGAATTTTACAAACAATAATGCTTTGCTGGATAGGCAAAATACAGGCAACCCCTGCTTAATACTGTTTCACTTAGCACTATTTAATTATAATGCTCATTTTAAATTGATACTTGATTTCACTTAGCACTCGGTGAGTTTTGTTTTAACGCTTATGGTTGCCATCTTGAGTCATTAAAAACAATTGTGGTGGCCATCTTGTATCATCAAATATTTTTAGTTTTGTTTAACGCTCATTTCGCTTAACACTTGGTTTTTCAGGATCCAATCAAGAGCGCTAAGCAGGGGTTGCCTGTATCTTAAAAAAGTGACTTTACTAGCATCACATTGAGACCATTATAAAGCAGAGTGGTTTAAATTAAAGGACATGGAGTTACTGGAATTTTCTCTGAAAGCCTGGGAGGATATGTACTAGCAGGGTTGTGAATTCCCTATGGGCTGAGTTTTTCGGAGCCTACTACTCATGATGAACTTTGCAGCTGCTGTAAATTTTGTCGGGGGCCACCCAAGGAGGAGAAAAAGGTGTGCAGCAGCATTCATATGGCATGCTCTGAATCAGCATTTGTTAGTCTCAATTCAGCACAGCCTGTAAGCAGCACTTTTTCAATTTTGGCTCTTTTTCTCTTTGCTACTTGCATGAGATCTACCATACTTTCTCTGAAGGAAAGACAAGAGTTTGTAAGTTGTACATTTTACATATTGCATGAAAATCGTCAGTGTATCTAAGTAAGAAAGATACAAAGGCAAGAGAGAAATTGCTTTTAAAGTATCACCATATTTATACTTAATATATTGGACTTCTTGTCTGAGAAGGATTTCCCATCTTGTTATGGATTTGTACGCAGGGCACTAGGCCTGTGTGAAGCACAGCTTCAGCACTGAAGCACTGCTTCAGTTTCGGCTGATTTGTGGTACAGTGATTAGATTCACTAATTCACATCACTATTCTGAATCAATTCAGCTGAATCTGATTTAGAGATTCAGCTGCCACCAAATCAGCCACATCTCCAAATCAAACAGGTCTCAACCCCCACCCACTTTCCCAGCCCCATCAATGGCTACTCTGCCTGGCCCCAGGGACCTGGCTCTTTAAAAAAAAAAAAAAAAGCCTGTGCTTACCGGCAGCTGCCAGGTGTGTGGGGGGATGATCCCTGCTGCCCCCCATGGCCCCATGCTGCATGGGAGGCTTTGCCATGAGCCCCCACCCACTCTTCCATATCCCAGCCCTGTCAATGGGTGCCCTGCCTGGCCCCAGCTCTTTAAAAAAAAAAAGCCCTACACTCATCGGCTCCTGCCAGGCAAAGGGGTGATACCCCCCCCC
>NW_017729033.1:96305476-96310404 GCF_001723915.1 Gavialis gangeticus | reverse complement strand
CCCCCCCCCCCACTGTGTCGGTAGCTCTTACATGAGCCCCCAGAGGCCCCAATGGCTGGTGCAGCATCTGGTGAGTGAGGGGCTTTTTTTTTAAGAACTGGGAGATGGGGCTGGGTGAAGCAGCCATTAGGGGTGGGGGCTGGGAGAATAGGTGGGAGATGGGGGCTTGTAGTAGAGCTTCCCATGCAGTGCAGGGCAGTGGGTGGCAGCAGAGGGCAGTGGGGAATGCCCCCCAACCTGGCAGGAGCCAGTGAGCATGGGGATTTTTTCTTTCTTTTTTTTAAGAGCCAGGAGCTAGGGCCATACGGGGCAGCCATTGATGTGGCTGGTAGAGTGGCCGGGTGTCAGGGAGGCAGTCAGAGGGGCTGAGGGAGCAGGTAGGGGATGGGGCCTGGCAGGGCCCCCCCATGGTCCCCTCAACCTCTTCCAGCCCCCCTCTTCCAGCCCCCCTACTTACCAACAGGGAGTCTAGGTCCAGCTCCCTATGGCAGCAAGTAGGGACTGCCCAAATCTCCAAAGCTCTCTGAATCTCTTCCAGATTGAATCGGCACCCAAAGCTTTGCACAGCCCTACAGGGAACTACTCCCTTCAGTCCTATCTCGTACAGAAAGATTATACTGTTGCAAAGTGAAAACAGGAGGTACTACCAAATAAGAATGTTCTCCTGAATCTGGTATAAATAAGAATATAATGTAAAAGACTATAAGGACTTCATTTATACGCTCGTCTGTTCTTAAAACATCTCAGATCTCAGTTGTTCTGGTCTCTGAGAGCACTCCAGATTTCCTTAAATTTGATTGAATTTAATAAGACCATTTTGTCAATATGAGTCAGCAGAAGTTAGTGTGTGTGTGTGTGTGTGGGGGGGGTATCTAAAACCTGAGTAGGGGATAATTCAATATAGCAAGCCTGGATTCCTATCCAAGGTCCGAGACTATAAAGAAAATAACCCATTGGAACAGCTTATAGAGATGTGGAAGTTTTTTCTTTAGAAGCTTCAAGAGGCTCAGTAGGTATCTGTCTGTCATAGTATAAGAATAGCACATCCTACATTTGCACAGGGAGTTGGACTAGATAACTTAGGAAGTCCATGATTCTACGTAATCAGCTCCATCAGTTTGATTCATTTCTGTCAAGATACGTATAAATTCAACCACAGGTTTTCGGACTGAATGCAGAACCAGTAAATGAAATCTGTGGCAGAGGCCAAGACCAGGTGATCGTAATAGTTCCTTCTAGTCTTAAATCATTGGAATTGTTCTACTTACTTAAAGTGTTCTTCCCTGAACAGTAAGTGGCATTTTCTATAATAATAACTTTGCCTCACTAGCCTTTTTGTAAAGAGCTGAATTTAGAAGTTCATCTCCATAGGAGCATAATCAGGATGCTATGTAACTTTCTTGCCAATT
This sequence comes from Gavialis gangeticus, assembly GCF_001723915.1. Classification (NCBI taxonomy): domain Eukaryota; kingdom Metazoa; phylum Chordata; order Crocodylia; family Gavialidae; genus Gavialis; species Gavialis gangeticus. The sequence goes on along the minus strand of NW_017729033.1, from coordinate 96,308,995 downwards.
CTTTTTCTGTGCAAGTAGCTATTCTAGTAAAGTAAGTGTCTGCTTACACATTACAGTTGGCACCTGCTAACTTTAAGGAATGTTAGTTCACTGTTAAAGTTAACAAGTTCTAGGAGCTCAGGATTAATACCCACTGTAACATGCACAGCTCTGAGTAGCCAGGAAATGGCTGGTAAGCTGACAAGTCTGCTTCATGCTTGACCTGCTTGCTAGCTCTTTAGCAGCAACATCCCAACATAACACAGCACATGTACATATACACACATGAACACAGCCTTCAGCACCCCCAACCCTCTTGCCCCAGATTTGCCTTTGGCTGACACTAAGCAGTACAGATGGGACATGAGGGAAGCAGCAGGAGAGGGACTGTCCCTGACTGCATGGGTTCCATGGAGCCTGGAGGTAGGGTGACCATTGGTCCTGGTTTATACCAGATTGTCCTGTTTTTAAACTCTCTGTCCCCTGTCCATTTCTAAATGAAGAATGGACTACAAAAAGTCCCATTTTCCAGTTCATTGGTGGAAATACATGTCAGTCATTTGTCCTTGTGATTCTATTGGCTGTGTCTAGAGATAAGGTAGTGCACAGCCAGAAGGAGCAGGATTCCCAGGCATGGAAGGAAAGAGGTGGCCTTCCTGTGATGGCCCCACCTTTTGCTGCTGATTGGCCAAGGAGCTTGGTGGCTCCACCCCTTGCTGCTGATTGACTGAGGAGACAGTGGCCCCACCCCTCACCTCTGATTGACCAAGGGGGCCCACCCCTCACCAAGGATATGCCCTGTATTCTGAGGATGCATCAGTGGTCACCCTACCCAGGGAACAGGCAGGCAGTGCCCTCCATCGCCACTATGGAGCAGCCATAGGTGCACACTTGGAACAGACATGCATACCCACACTGTTGCTTGTGTTCCTGTTGTGCTGTGCTCTTTGTGCTGTGCTCTGTGTGTGTTGTGCTCTATGTGTGTTGCACTTATTGTGGTGTCTTGTGCTGTGCATGTTGTATTGTGTGTAGCCCCCTACCCAAGGAGCCTGGCAGCTCCCCTCTTCCCTCCCCTGATTGGTCCTTGCACTTCCCTCCTCACCCCGCATACAGCCCAGCAACTCCCCTCCCCACTCATCAGCAGCTGCTCCACGTCTAGCCTGTCACAAGGGGGTACGCATCAGAGTCTAGGAGGACAGCTAGTCCACCTGGCAGTGCTGCCTCCTGGGGTATTAGAAAACTGTGAATTGGTGTTAGGCAGTTGTAAGGTAGGCAAAGTGGAGCTGGTTAGCACAGCTCAGAGAAAACCCTCACTTCAAGTGGCATAACTTTGCAACTTCTAGAGGACACATAGCACTAGTTAATGGGCATGAATGTGTGATCCTTCATGTTCTCAGAGTTCTTAACAAGGTTTAATTGTAACTTCTAATCTCATCCTAACTACTGTTAGTCTCTCTGGGAACTTTTTTGCTGAAAAATTACCCAGGGACAGGGACTTTCAAGCACTATTCCCTATATACAATATTTATTATATAAAAATAGTAGGGGATCTATTTTTTATTATTCAGAAATGCTCTGTGAGATAGAAATTATGTTGGTCAGTCACAAAGGCTCAGTACATATTGTGAAGGTTATGGCTATGGACAGGCCTTTCATTTGTGTTACATGAAAAGCTTTTCTCCTGCCACAAAAAGATTGTACAGCTGTTCAAGAGTTTCTTATGGAAGAGAACTGGCTCTTCCACAATAAAAGTTCTCCCTTGTCCAACCAGGAAGATCTTACTCCTTCCCCGTTAGAATGGCTATACACTTCTCTTAGCTGATAAGAACACCCATGGTTCTCTTGCCTGCCCTCCCTTCCCCACTCCCTCTTTCCCTTCAGCAGTGAGCTGTCAGAGAGCCCTGTGGGGACCAGGAAACAGGTTAGTGCATAGTTGGGGAACATTTCCTGCAGCTGTGCCCTCCCACCTTGAGACAGGTCCAGCTGTGCTCTCTCTGCCTCCCACACCATGCCCCCCACTTTGGTGACCAGAAGGGATGCACAGGACAGGAGGCATTATCCCATGAGTGAAACCCTCCCAGAGCCCCAGCTGACTGGTGGTATGAGTGAAGGTGAGGGTAGGGGAGCATTCTTCCAGGGTGGGAACCACCCTAGAATGTCACGAGGGTTTCATCCCTGAGAGGATGCCACCGCACCCCATGTCCCTCTCCATGGTGACTGGGAGGGGTGAATGGAGCAGAAGGCAGATTCACCCTGGGTGAACCTGGTTAGTAAGATGGGAAGGGACAAGTAGAGTAGTTATTCTTGCTCCTCGCAGCCATATAGGGTGAGGGACTGCCCATGGCATTTGCCAACTGCCTTTTGACAACCTTGGCCAGCTGGGGTGAGGACAAGACTGTCAATCAGTGAGCTCCTTTAAGGGTAGGGGTAACCCAGGGAGCAGCCCTCTAGTTCCCCCTGGCTGGACAGCTGACCTGGGTGTCTCTCCAGCCAGGGGGCTAGAATGCATGTATGATCCAACTCCCAAATTATTTTTCTAGACATTCTTAGTGCTAGAAATTAACACCTATCCAAGGCCTATGTCATCTTCTGGCTACTGTGTCTATTGGCTAGGACAGTTGGTCTGTGATTTCTTTTCCACCCTAAGCTTCCTATTGTAAATATATCCAAAACTGTTAGAGTGAGATCAAAAAGCAAAATATATACAAACCAAGTCTGTGTTTCCACTGTAGCAGGCTCACCTTTCAGAGCTTGGGTTGAGTCCCAGGCTTGAGATCCTGCTGTTTTGATTGGTGGAGCCCATCCACCAATCAGGAGGCAGAAAGAGAAATAAAGTCATGCCCCATTCCTGAGGGGAGGGGGAGAAGAGCTCCCTTGGATCTGATTGAAGACTGTAAACTGTCAGGTCCAGAAGACTTCAGGGCCAGAGCCCTGGAAAGTATAAAAGGAGCTGCGTGCCCAGCATGAGGGGCAGATTCAGTGAGCTAATCAAGAAGAGTGGAGCCAAGAAATGCTGGGGAGCTCTCCCCCAGTGGGCAATAGGCCCAGGTCTCCTGAAGCTGCCACTGGAGGAACAGCCTTGGGAGTGGTGTGAGGTTGCTTTGGCTGTTGACGGCACACAGAGACAGTGTGCACAGACCCGGCCCTGGGAGCGGTGTGAGATTGCTCAGCCCCATCACGGTGCACAGCTCAGTGCACAGAGCCCAGACCTTGGGAGCCACAAGTAGCAGCTTGAGTCTGCAACCCCGACAGGGCCTTCGGGGCCACAGTGAGGCAGCTTAGGCCCCATCTCCCAGCAAGAGGCCAGGTCCCATGGTTCACAGTGCAGCACACAGGCCCGAGCCTTGAGAACCAGGGAGCAGTGGAGACTGCTTGGGTTAGCCACCTGGCATGAGGATGGCTGGCCAGAGCCTGAAGGGCCTGGCCTGTGCTAAGAAAGTCCTCAGTGCTGAGCCAGGGCACAGGGAAATAGTAGTGTTACCAGATTTGCCTGCTACTTTGGGGTGTGCTCATTTATTAGGGCTAGGGTCTTGGTAATTC
>NW_017729033.1:96304766-96304967 GCF_001723915.1 Gavialis gangeticus | reverse complement strand
ACAGTTCAAGTTCAGAAATCTATGCTTAGAGAGACAGAAGAGAAAAGAGAGAGAGAGCTGGGATCTCACCAGTCCAAGGCACTCAGGTTGCAGAGCTGAAAGGTCCAAGTTCTCAGCATGATCCTTGAAGGGAGATGATCTTCCTCCTTCAGCCTCTCCAGAAGAAAACAGGTGGTGTCAGCACATACTGCTGCTGCTTTT
>NW_017729033.1:96278533-96299766 GCF_001723915.1 Gavialis gangeticus | reverse complement strand
CTCTCATGTAAATGAATGGTCATCTGTTCCCATCTCTGATGCAAATGAGACCTAGGGCAGTTGTTTCACTTTTGTCACCCTTATCTGGAGGGTTTTAGATGCGTCTCTTACTGCATCTTAATCAGTTTCTGATTAGGTGGGGGGGGCGATTCTTTGTGAGTCAGACAGTCTGTGTCCTGTGTCAGGGGTCCCCAAGAACATGGAGCTGACAGGTAACAGTAGTGCTGCAGCATCAGGCTCAGCACCCAGTAGCCAGCAGCAGTGGTGTAGCATCTAAGAGGAGCTGAGCCCTCCATGCCCAGAGCGGGGCACAGGGTGGGGAGGAGCCCAGTGGCACAGGAGAGTCCTGGAGAGGTGCTCCAGCAGAGGAAACCTGGTCAAGCTGTGCCCTGACCACCACCACCTGAGGGAGCATGAGTTACTGAGCCCTTGGGTCCCACAAGGAAAGATGTTTGAGGCAGGCAAACCCAGAGAAGGGGCTTGGTGAGCACCCCCCCTCCCCGCCTAGTCAAGACCCTAAGGGGAGAGGCCCCTGGTGCTTCCTGGACACCCCCTAAGGGACCCCATTGGAAGGAGGACTATCTCTTGCTATGGGTCAGGGACTATATTAAGGAATAGAAGTTATTAAGATTGTTCACGTTTGCGCCTTATATTTTGTAACTGAAATGTTGTATTGTGATTTAGGCTAATGTTCTCTGTGTAATTATATGTCTGCTATTTAGTTTTATGTTTATGTACATTATAACAATAAATTGTATATAGTTAAGAACTTTGGGCTTGGGCTAACTCTATAGAGGAAAGAGGGATCTGCTTGAAATTCTGGCATCCCTATCACCGCACCCCCCTCCTGCCTACCCATCCTATTCAACTGAGAATAGGGCACACCCTTGGGTGTACCTGGGTTACACCACATTACATGAGAATGTGTTGCCACATTACATTACAATAGAAGTTGTCAGGTTAATAGAAAAAGGGTTGGTATTTTGGGCCTCGTTCCCTGAGATTTCATTTCCACTTGATTCCCTTTAATTTTTCTCTGTGTTGATTATAATGCTTTGTTTCATGCTACATGAAAGTATTTTCGGGGCCCAAGAAAGTTCAAGGAGCTCGTGTAGTATGCTTAGTATTCCACAAATTTACAGCCATCAGAGTTGGTAGGCTTTTGAGAAAGAATGAAAACTCTGCTCCTAAATTATCCTAACTATACTCCACTCTGTTGAATATCAGCATTAAATAGCAATGCCAGAGTGCAGAGTTCAGGGAAACTTGTATCCAGGCTCTTCTGACTAGATACTATAGGCTGAGATTTGCATCATGCTGCAACACTTCATCTGGTCACAGAGATCCTAGTTATTTTTATAGTGTTAAAACAAAGTCAGCCAGTTAAGGCTAGAAATTAACTGTAATATGTTATGATGCTTCTGTTTACTAGAGGAAAAGGCCTTGATTTGGAGTCTTATTTTAGGAGTAAAAACATCCTACTACTCTATTCTTTTTCAGTTATAAAACAGGTGTCCCAAATGATAAAATGCCCAGATTATTTTCTGTTTCTCTTGTGGGATGTCTTGCTCTCACTAATCTTGTTATAAAAATAAGACTCAAGTCAATTAAGGTTAATTATGATTTTCTGTCTTGTCATCAGCATGCAACTTGCCCTTTTTGCAAGTCCTTTGATTTCTCCTCTGCAGAACTGTATATTTAGCTGAGGGATAGCTCCCCTGATTAAGATGACAGCTGCTGAACATGCCTTGCAAATGTATGTAATTCCCATGTTGCCATTGTAGGTTCATTCCCTTGTGCTGACAAAATTAAGGATGCTAAGCCACCAAACTCAGTTTAATGAAGGGATATTTAAAATTGATAAAGAAATTTGCATGTTTGGAAATATGCAAGCAAGCTGACCTTGGATTCATGCAGTTGAGTTCTATTTTTGAGACACTAACTGCTTTTGAAGATTTTCAGCTTATCTTTGGCAGAAAAAGTATTTGTACATAAGGTCAAACAAATGCATCTAAGTTTTAACTCAGAATTTCTATTTTTTTTCTTGGCTTGTTTGATGAACTTTAGTTAAAGTGCCCCCCACCACCATTTTGAAATACAGGGACACTGAACACATATGATGCCAAGACTGTTGGAGCAGTCTAATTAAAATTCTCCAGCAGACTAGAGCCTGCTCCAGTGCATTCTAATTAGAACTCATTCGAGTAGGTGTTGGGCATGTGTATACATGCCCATAGTGCCCATCTTTAAGACAGAGAAAAAGGAGGTTCCAGGGAACTACTAGCTGGTCAGCCTCACCTCTGTCCCTGAAAAAATCATGGAGCAGGTCCTCAAGTAATCCATCCATAATCATCTCAAGGAGAAGGAGATGATTATGAAACAGTCAGCATGGATTCACCAAGGGCAAGTCATGCCTAACCAACCTGATTGCCTTCTATGATGAAATAACTGTCTCTGTGGATGCAGGAAGATAAGTGAATGTGAGATACCTTGAATTTAGGAAGGCTTTTGATACAGTCTCTCGCACATTTTTGCAAGCAAGCTAAGGAAGTATGGGTTGCATAAATGGTCTATAAGGTGGATAGAAAATGGGTTGTATTGTCAAGCTCAAGGCGTAGTAATTGTTAGGGTGACAATAATTTGGATTAGTAGGGAGCACTGGATTTGCAGCTGAATAAAGGCATGACCTGTGGCCTAGCAAAGCTGCTGACCATAAGGCAGAATGATAGTTAAGCCAGCCATTTACTTATGCTAAGTAACCATCTTAACAGTGTTAACCAGTTTCTGAGCAAAAAGCAGCAAGTAAATCTGTGTGAGTCTGTGTGCTGTGAACCAGCTACAGTAAGGAACGAGATAAGATACAGGGGCCCAACAAGTGTAGAAGATGGTACAATCTGAGATAGAAAAACAGACTGGAATGTGAAAAACATGTAACTGGTAACAGAATCAAAGATGAACATATGCAAAAAGATGAATGGTAATTGCTGAAGAAGCCTTCAGAAGCTTCTAGGTTTTGGTCAAAGTCTGCCCATTGACCTAAGAAGAGAAGTCAAGGTCTTAGATATGTGCTTATAGCAAAAAGACATGTAAATGAATGACATGCATAGGCAATTCCACGCTAATGAAGTAAGCAGGAAACAGAGTTGGAGCTTGAGATGGGAGGAGAAATGGGTGGAACAGAAGGCGGGATGGAGGCAGAATGAATGTTAATGAGTATAAACCAAAGTGTATAAATATGAGAAAAAACTATTGTTCATTGTGGCTCCCCATATGCCATCAGTGTGGGAGCTAGTCCGAAGCTGTCTCCATTATGAATAAAGCTGTTGTGAGCAATGTGTGCTGGTGTTTGCTCCCTGTTCTGCTCTGGCTAATGAGCAACAGGATCCATGGGTAATTGGGCCTTCATCTCCCTAGTCGTTGGGTGCCACATGGAGTCATAGTCTAACAGTAATCAATGGTTTCCTATCTACGTGTGATAGGGTTGCAGATATAGGATTCTGAATGACAGCCATCATGGCTTCGTCATGGGCAGGTCTTATCTTACCAACCTCATCTCCTTTTATGATCAGGTAACTCGCCACCTGGATAAGAGAGAGGAAGTTGACATTGTATACTTTGACTTCCAAAAAGCCCTTGGTCTGGTATCCCATGATGTTCTCATGAGAAAATTGGAGGATTGTGGGCTTAACTCCAAAACAGTTTAGATTAGTAGGAAGCTGGCAGCAGGGTAGGACCCAGAGAGCTGGTCTGTGACGTCCTGGCAAGAAGTGGCGAGTGGTGTCCCTCAAGGGTCTGTGCTTGGTCCAGTGCTTTTCAACATCTTCATCAATTATTTGGATGTGAGGGTGAAGAGCTCACTGGCCGAGTTCTCAGACAACACCAAGTTATGGGGGAGCATGGTCATGCTTAAAAATAGGCTGCAGATACAGGCAGACCTAGACAGGTTGGCAATTTGGGACCAGATAAAGTTTAACATGGAGAAATGTTAAGTGCTCCACCTGGGAACAAACAATTGCCTACACATCTACAGGCTTGGTGGCACCAAACTGGCCAGCACTGCAAATGAAAGGGACCTGGGGGTAATAATTGACCACAGTATGACTATGACCTGGCAGTGCAATGCTGTAGCCAGCAGGGCAAATAATGCTGTGGCATGCACCAATCAATGCATCTCCAGGAAAACCAAGGAAATGTTTCTTCCACTCGACTCAGTATTGGTGAGACCACAGCCAGAGTTCTGGACACTGCACTTTAACAAGGACGTGGTAAAGCTTGAAAGAGTCCAGAGAAGGGCCACCCATGTGATTAGAGACTTGCACAGCAAGCCATATGAGGATAGCTGAGGGACCTGGGACTCTTCAGCCTGAAAAAGAGAAGGCTGAGAGGGCTTGGTAGTAGCTTATTCCCTTCTATTCAGCATTGGTAAGGCCACATCTGGAGTGCTATGTTCAGTTTTGTGTTTCCTGCCCCCTCCCCCCCTCCCCCCCGACACAGAAAGGTTGTGAATAAGTTGGAGAGAGTCCATGGAGGGCAACGAAAATGGTTAGGGGTCTGGGCCACATGACTCCTGATGAGAGGCTAAGAGAACTGGGCTTATTTAGTCTGTAGAACGGAGGACTGAGAGGAGATTTGATAGCAGCCTTCAACCACCTGAAGCATGGTTGCAAAGAATTAGACTGTTCTCTTTGATGACAGATGACAGAACAAGGAGCAAAGTTCTCAAGTTGCATCAAGAGGAGTCTAGACTTGTTGGCAGGAGGCATACCTAGGAGTGCCATACCAGGCGTGGCATACCTAGTTTAGATATTAGGAAAAACTTTCTCACGAGTAAGGTAGTAAAACACTGGAACAGGTCACCCAGAGAGGTTGCAGAATCTCCATTTTTGGAGGTTTTTAAGGCCTGTCTAGACAAAACCATCTCTGGGATGATCTAGTTGGGGATGGTCCTGCTTTGATCAGGTTGGACTAGATGACCTTCTGAGGTCCCTTCCAAACGTAATTTTCTAGGATTCTATGAAAGCTAAGCAGCATTAGGTAACTAAATTAACATAGCATCAGAATAGAGGAATGTGACACTGGTACACAGCAAATTTAAAAAGTTTCAAAGCAATTTAAAAAGTTGCAAAACTTTAAAGGCAATGATCTACACCTGAATACCTTATATAAAATTTCCCATGTGATTCACATACTGAAAGCAGTGAGAGGCTTCCTGTTCATTCAAGAAATGTTACATACAGAATTCAGAATGCAGATAGCAGTGATTTACTGTAAGTTACTACAGGGCAATGGCATATCTTTCACTGTTCTTCTCCTACTTTATAAAATATTCAGCATTAAATCTTTTACATCTTGCTTGCTTATAGCTGTGTTTTATTAGTTACAGAAATTAACTTATTCAAGGATAATTTAGCTTACAGAATGAATGGATATTTTTAATTCCTGTCTTAAATGTCCCTACCCTGCTACTTATCACTAAGCACTGCCATTATATGAAGTCTTCACTGAGAATCCCATTAGCTCCTCTTGAAGGGAAAGGATATCAGCAACTCAGTGCTTCAGTTCACTCACCCTGTGTTGGACTGCTGTTTAAAAGTCTATTAAGGAAGAAGGGGTTGCATTTTAACATATACCATAACTTTTCTTCATGTTAAGGAAATAAAGACAGATGGGGAATCTATGAGGGGGAAACAGAAATCCCTTTGATTTATGTTGGCTTACTCCATTTTGTATCCAGTGATATTATAGGTGTCAAATTCACCAGTGGCTGGCTCTTTTCTGGGGCCTACTGCTGCTCTTCCAAGTATTATTTCTGTGTGCTGGGCTTTGCTTCTCTAGTGTAGCAGATGTTGCCAGAAGGCAGTATTAGTTGATCGATAGGAGCAGATTCAGGTTGTTATAAAAACTATACTGATGGTTCAGGTGCAGCCTGAAATCAATACAGAAAAGTACGTTTTAAGAGACCAAAATGAAGAACAATTACCTATACCAGCTAAATTACAACTGGTATTGGATCATCGTCTACACTGAAAGCTGGTGGGCACAAAACTGACAATTAAACAAGCTGACATATTGACAGATGGGATATACCAAAGAGCTGATTTAACCTCTGTTGGTAAATTAGATCTGTGGTTATATAAGCTATAAGAGTTATGAGCAGTGTTCAAAGTCACATAAATTTCAGGACTTCATTCCTTTTGGCCTTTGGAGAAGGGTTGATCAACCCTCTTTCTTATTTTCTTCCCTCTTGGCTCCTTACGTAGCTTTATGAATTTCTCAGCTGGGGTTGAAAAGGAGAGGGGCAGCATGGTGTATTAAAGTGTTGTTATGACATCAACAGGGGATTGTGAGTTGTGTTTCAGTATTTACAGTATAGTAGAAGACCCATCCTGCATTCTTTTTTTATTCTCAACATCCAGTGTAGTAAATGGAAGTTATGAGACTTCAAAGAACATAGAACTCCATGTCTCTTGTTAGAATAAGTCTCCTCTCTTGATTGCCTTCTTCATAACAACCCTTGTGGGGATATCATCTGTGGGGTCCTTAGGTCAAGACTCTTTCTTTTTTGTTGTTTATTTTTTACTTAGGTTGGGGTTTATGCATATTTAATTTTAATTGGTTGTCACTATGTACTGGTCAGGGAGAATACTCTATCTGTCTTTGTCTCTATTCTGTATTTCTGCAGTCAGAATGACGAATTTGGGAAAGTTGCTTTATTTGTAAGAATTACATTATAGTCATTTAAGGTAGCCAGCGGCCTTTGGATATAGGCACCTTGAAGATTGAAAATTTTCTGTAGTATTTTTTGTTGTTCAGCTCTCTTCCTAATATTGTATTTCATTACTTTATCACAAGCCAGTCAGCAGCAATATCCATTTTCAAATGTCCTGCAGCACTGTTGTCTTGCTGTTAACTGTTGTCATATTTCACTCATTGGCTTTGAAAATGGAAAGTGATGGATGGCTTCACTGCTTTTTACAGCATTCCCATTCTTAAGTTTTCCACAGGGGTAGTCAATTCTCATTAATTTAAGGGTTTTTTTCTATACAATAGAAACTTAAGCTATTAAGAAATGGCTCAGCCTCTTAGCATGGTGATAAAACACCACCCATTCACAAATGTTGCAAGTAGCTTACAGAACACACAATCTAAAACTCACCTGGGTTAGAATTCTTCATAGCCAGCCTAAAATCTGGTTCAGTCTGAACTATTTTAATGGGTAGCACTAAAACAATGTATCTGAAACTGTTAAGTCATCCCTCTTCTACCACAACAATGTCATTTCCAAATCCAATAGACACATAGAACTGGTCAATATTTTTAATTGAAATGGAATCAGAAAATGTTATTTCACAAAGAACAATCATAAGCCAGAGAACATGCACTTTAGTGACTCTTCTTTAAAATTTTGATTGGAAATTCCAAATAAATATTTAATTTCATATTTCAAAATAAAATGATTAAAAATATTTTCAGCTTAAGATGCAATGTTGTTTCAATCTTTTGGCACATAAAAGTTTTACAAGATGTAATTTAAGCAACTTACCTTATTTACTTGAATCTATGATGACCCTGAATTTAAGACAACTCCCCAGTACTTAGGTTCTATATATGGAAATGTTATAAGCTTGTTGTAATTTTCCATGCATAGAATCTAATTACTAGAGGGTTGTCTTACATACAACCTCCCCAGTGCTACAGAGGGTGGTTCTGGCAGGTCAAACAGTTTGCTCGTTGCTTATGCCTGTCCCTCTGTCACCTCTACTCCATGCCTACCTCAACTTCCTGCTTCCCCTCTTGCCCCACCCCACAGCCTCTGGTGGGAAGTAGCTGCTGTGGGGAAGATGGCAGGGCAGAGAGGTGGTGGTGGGCAGATAGGGTTCAGGCAGCAGTTTCAGGCAGCTTTGACCCCAGGAAGGGACTGGAGCCCTAGTCACAGCAGTTATGTGCCCTGCTGCCCCACCTCTTCTGTTCTTTGTTCCAAGGCAAGGGGCTTCTTGCCCCATATTAAGTAAATATGGTAGCTCTAAACACATTTTTCTTTGTGTACAAAAATGGATAAACATTATTAGTCACTTTTTTTTTCCTCCTGTGCTGGAATCCTGAACTGCTTCATGGTGAAAAGTGGCCTTAAAGGTGATAGAACTGGTTATTTTGACATTCCCAAGTGAGAATTGACCTGAAAGACACCATAGGACAAACTGTGGGCCACCTCTTAGGCATCTAAGGGTACGTGGGCAACTCTGTTTAACTCTGTTCAAGTCCTGAAAATCCTTTAATGGTGGGGTGTTAAACTCATCTGGCCCTGTGGAGTAATAGCAGATTAATAGGATGGGCTGATCCGTGGGCTGAATTAATAGCACAAGGCTGATCCAATGGGCTGGATCAGACTCACAGCCCAACCTCACACACTGGATCTGGTGTCTGGGGCATGCAGCACATGTATCAGATCTGACGTGATCCAGTGCACAGGGTTGATCTGGCACATGCGACTTGCAGTATGCAGATCTAATTCAAGACCTGGGGGCAGCACTGTCAACCAGATGATAGGGCTGTGTTGGCTGGAGCTGGCCCATGGCCTGCATCCTTGATACTCCTTCTTTAGTGCATCTACTTTTGTAACACACTATCATCTTACCCTTAAATTTGAGTGACAAAAAGCAGTAAGGAGTAAGAGGACTTATCCACCTTTATGTATTAAGTGTTTTTTCAGAGACTCAAGCAGGGTGAAATAGAATTGCACTTAGGTACATTACATCAGTGGTTCTCAACCTTTTTAGACTTGAAGCACTTCTAGGCAGACTTGCAGCACAACTTGGGAAAGTGTCAGCCCTTAGTTTTCTTTACAGAACAATAATAGAGCAGTTTTTTGTTGCAAGGAACTGAGACCTTACAGTTATAGATTTCTATTTGAAATCTCTGGGTTTATCTTGTGAATCATGTTTGCAAACCTAACAGTGCTAACATTGTGTATCACCCTGCAGTACACTTGAAAGGATCTCAAGATACCCCTGGGTGCAGTGGCACCCTACTTGAGATCGTTACCATACATGGTGCAAGGGGTTGGATGGTGCCTCTTCTTCAGCAGTCATCAGGTGGCATACTAGTTACTACCAACAGTAGAGGTTGCTTTGTGGCTTCCACCAGCTATGCAGGAAACAAGACTGATTTGGAGTCAGTTTGCACTGACTGCAAAATGACTGCTTTAAGGCTTTGTCTCTCTTCAGCACTGGCATATGTATACTCAGGGCATCTGAGAATCAAGTCCAAAAAGTGAGTTTTCTCTGAATATACAGTCCCACACACTGGGCATGTCTACACATGCCTAAACTTAATTCGCCTTAGCCTAAGGTGCACTAAGGTGATTTAAGCACATGTTGACATGTGGACGCCTTTAATGTGGCTCGCTAGGCAAATACCTTTGCAGCCTGCCCTAGTCAGCACACTGGACAGCTCCCTACATGGCCTGGCCCTAACCCCCCCTCCCCTGTTCCTCTCCAGCAAATGAGAGGGGGCTGGGGTCCAGCTCGTGGGGCGCTGTCAGGAAGCAAAAAGTGGTGAGTAGTATTAGAGCCGTTAGTGGTTTCCCTGCACCTCTGCCTCAGGGTGGATTTACTTCCTGGGCAATGCAGCCCTGCAGAGAGGATTGAAGAGCCAAGCAGAATCCCCAGGAGATGCTGCTGCCTCTCCCAGGGGCAGTGTCCTGCCAGCAGAGAAGCTGGGAGTTTGCCTGGGATGGAGGTAGCTGGGGCAGAGAAAGCCATGCCAGGTATTGGGGCAGATGCAGTCCCAGCCCACCTGCTGTACTGGGTGGGAGCCCCAGCATGGGTTTCTAAGGGCACCTGAATCCCAGACAGGCAGTGAGGCATCCCACCCCTGCAGGGTTGCATTGCCCAGGCAGCAAGCCCACCCTGAGGTAGAGTCACAGGGGAGCTGCTAGCAGCTGCAATCCTAACCGCCACTTTTTTCTTCCTGGTGGCACCCAGCAGCAGCACGTGGCCCCGCAAGCTGGGCTCCAGCTGGCACAGCACACATAGCATTAAGGTGCTGTACCACATCTAAATGTGGGTTATGGTGCCTTAAATAATTGGGCCTAAATTTCATACTTGGTTTATGTAGGTATCAAATGTAGTCACCCTTAGTCACCCTTAGTCACCATATTTAAGGTGCATTAAGGATGTTCATGTGTAGATCCATCCTTAATGCACCTTAAATATGGTGACTAATGCAATGTAAAATTGGCTTACTTCATCTTAAGGGTGCACATGTAAGCACGCACACTGAATAGTAAGTGAAGCATTTTAGCTGGGGGTGGGAGGGGAAAAGTGAATTTTTCACATCTGTTCCCCCCTCTAACACACAAACATTCTGTTTTGTGTATTTTTCACCTTACTCCAGCTGGCATCCTGAAATGCTGAGTGATAGTAAATCTGACCAGCAGGAAAAAGTTTATCAGAATTTTTTTAGCTACATCAGCTTTAATCACATATGCCAATGAAAATGTGCAAGAAAAATGTTGAATTGTTAGCCTCACTGTGAGTCTTTTATGTGAATGCATAATAAGTTTAAGCATTATTAGCATTAGATAATGCAGCACCTGGAGCCAAAGGGTATTTTCATTTTATGTCCCCTGAGCTGTCTGGTTGTCAGCAGATTTTATAAGTTACCCCAAGGCTTTGGAGTGGAAATTCTCTTGCTTTTGTGAAGAACTCCAAAAAGATTAGTTTTTTTGCTGTTGTCCTTCCCTTCTTATTTTCCACCACTCTGTTGCCCCCCAACCTCAATTAACTGCTGAAGTCTTTTCTTTCTGATTGGAAATCAGTTCTACAGTTCCCAAAAATAATCTGCTATGAAAGGAAACGTTAGCTCTCTCAAATGATTTTTTAAAAAACTAAACATCATTGCTCTCTCTTGAGGCAGGTGAGATATACTGACAGCATTGATCCCCTGACTCTTCTTCCTACTGCTGCAACTTCTATTGCTTTTTGTAGTTAACAGTGGACTGGTCATAATTGTTTACTATGTAATACCTTGTTGGGTCCTATTGGCTAAGTTACATCCCATGTACACACACCTGCAAACACCAAGTGCATTTGGTAAAGAGTAAAGGAAAGTGCATTTCTCAGAGAGTAATGGAAAATAGTTGAAGGTTGTAGAGTTGTCTTGCCAATGACAATGTTGTCATTGGCAAGGGTTTGTTGGAAGCTGTTTATTAAAAATTTCCTACTATTGCACCACAAACCAGCTCATTTCTTCTCTCAGTATTTCTATTGAAATTTTATAATGTGCACAGACATCATCTCAATCTAAATGTTACACAAACAACAACTTGTTCATTTTTTTAAGGAGAGCAATTTCATCAGTCACAAACTAAGAAAACTGACAATTACTGCCTCAAGCTATTAAGTCTTTACTGATAGTATTAATATCATGTCCACTCCCATCACATGGTCTGTTACCTCAAGTACTTACTTTAGAAGCCTACAGTCCAGTATTCGTTTTTTAAACTGAACTTTTTAAAACAAGTCTTCCTAGACATACCAATGATAGAAAGCAAGAAAAGAGCACTACATTGTAAATGTTTTGAAGATAATGGCATTCTATCTAGATCTAGTTATAAAAAGCAAAATGCAAAAACTGTGGTAATGGTGTGTTGTATCTTTCCCTCCGGTTGCAGAGCTGGAACAATGACCCTTGTGCCAGCATATAGTTAGAATAAACTGTTGCTGCAGTCATTAAAGTTGTCATTCCCAGAAGTGTCAAATTTCTTTGTAGTACCATTCCCATAAGTATTTCTTTTTGTACACATCTTTGGTACCTCCCATTCTGTAAGAATAACATTTTTCCACATCATGTATCAGTGATTTAGTTGTTCTCCTTTTCATTCTGTCTTTCCAAAAGACAACAAGCCAACTAAGTTGCAGTCACCTTTCCACTTAGGATTATAAAACATGTTTTATTCTAGACCTCCAGGAAGACCCTTGTTTATCCCTGTAGCTTCTATAGCTGAGGCTACAAACAGCTGCAATAGCCTGTTTAAACCCTGATTATGCAAATTTCATGCTGTGTATAACTATTTGAATAGTCCCACTAAATAGTCATAAAAAAGGAAAGTCACTGATACCACACAGATAAAATATATACTTTCACTGCCACTGTGAATACCACAGATGTATTTTCATGGAGACACATAGGCTGCTTGCAAACATTAAAAAAATAAAACAAAGCAGTGCTTTACTTTAAGTTCAACATGCTCCCTTACTGAGCCCAGCAGATGCTCAGAAGAGGCAGTGTGTTAGCTGGACCTGGCTTTCCTGATATCTGTATAGATTGAGTGCTTAGTAGGACTTTTTTGGCACTTTTACCTGATCGAATCAGTTTTAGCTAAAAGCACCAAAAAGCCACACTGAAGTACCCAATCAATACAGATACTGTGGAGCTGGGTCAAAGTAACGCACTGCTTCTTCCAGTAAAAGTGCATTGGGGGGGGGTTAACATCTGCAAGCAGCCACAAACCATCAGTCTGAGTGTCAGTGGGCACATCTGAACAGGCTATTAATGCATAGCAATAAACTGTGGTGCATATTGCACCACAGTTTTTTGCTCCTGGCGCTGCATTTGAACATAAGCCTGGGACAGCAGCACGTTGAACCGAGTCAGAGCAACCCTAGCTGGCAGGGGGGGCCCAAGGGATAGTCTACCAGCCCAGGGCTATTCTGACCTGGCTCAGCATGCTGTGGAGGGGCTGGCTGGGGCAAGCAGGTGCTCTAGTACAGGGCTACCTGGCAGGCACTAACCACCTGGGTTAGCTTTTACATGTGTGCTGCTGCACACTATAACATTCCACTGTAGGATAGTACTTGTATTTACAAGTACTAACCTACAGCGGAGTTTGTTACTTTACTGAGGCCTAGTAGAGCTGCACAGGTAGAAGTGAAGACATTTACTATGGAGCTAATTGGGCAGCTTCACAGTAAATCTCTCATGTAGATGTGCCCAGAGTCTACATTCATGGTATCTTAAGTATTTCTACTCATTTTATTTCTCTCCATGCAATGTCAGAAGTAATTCTTCATCGGACATTGCTTTTCAAGCATTCATTTACCAAAGTAGTTTCCAAAAGTTTCTTATTAGCATACATTCAGGCAGAAGCTAAGTAAGTCCCAGAGAGATCAGTTTCCTACCAAATGGTAGTGGAATTTTTCACAAGACTCCCATCGTCTCCTGAGAGCCTGACATTTTTACTAGTGAGATGGTTTACCCCTTGATATATTCCTTGTGAATTGTAGGTATTTGTAGCTAAGTGCATTGTTGACACATCTGTGTGGTTCCTCTGGAAAGGCAAACACAGATACCCGAGTAATTTTGGATTGAAAGAAGGGTAGGAGTCAATGCAATGATCATCTGAGAATATTGTGAGATTTTGGACAAGTGATGGCATTGAATCACTGGTTGAAAAGGCTCCATTTTTTTTTTTAATTAGAGTGAGAAGATGCGACTGGAGTCACATGCTGGGTTCTGAGAATCCAGTAGTCCATTGTTCTTTGTTCTGCAATTTCAAAAGCAAGCTAGTTTTTATATTTTCATTGTTTAAGAACAGATACTCAAAGATCTGTGATGGAGTATCTACAGAAGTTAAAGTGTAAAGTGTTCAGTCACAGACTTTTTATACTGTCTTTCTGGAACTGATGTCAACTGTTCTCAGTGGTGGCAGATGACAGAACAAGGAGCAACAGTCTGAACTTGCAGCAAAGGAATTTTAGGTTGGATATTAGGAAGAATCTTTCTCACTAGGAAAGGGGTGAAGCACTGGAATGGGTTAACTAGAGAGGTAGTGGAATCTCTAGCCTTGGAGGTTTTTAAGTCTTGGCTCGACAAAGCTCTGGCTGGCATGATCTAGTTAGGGATGATCCTGCTTTGAGCAAGGGTTGGACTAGATGACTTCCTGAAGTCCCTTCCAACCCTAATTTTCTATGATTCTATTATTCTATGTGTGTTCATTCATTTTTACATGGAAGGATAGCCTCATCTGTCCAATATAGACACCAAAGGGGCACCTTTTGTATAGCTACAGCACAGTCTTTAGAGTCCTGTCAGTTTTGTTAGAGAACAGCCTTCCTGCTGACTCTGCCACCTCTGACAGCTGGGAACTAGTATTCCCCCGAAGGCACATAAAAATCCAAAGTCCTTATCTTTTCACTGCATCTTCATGTCCTCTCTCAGCATCTGATGAAGTGAGCTCAGGCTCACAAAAGAGTATGCATCTCTGAATTAGTCTATAAGGTGCATCCCTATTCTGTCTCCTGCATAACTTCAGACTAACATGGCTAACTACCTCACTTAAGTCTTATCACTCAGCTTTGCAAAGAAGTATACAGGTTAGGTTCACTGTGTCATCACCCCCACTATAATTTGAGGTGTTTGTAGGGTGTCATGCATGCTTTCTTGAGTTTGTTTGACTGATACAACATATATAGTCACTACAGGTAAGTAGCACCAAGCAGTATTTGGCTTTATCATCCTTACGTTTATATGCATTGTGCTATTTGATGTAAAATGCAGTTTTATACATTATTAGCCAATTGCCCATCAAGAATGACAGGGGCAGGGGGTAGAGGAGTGGGCTGGGATGGAGTGCCACCACCTAATGTCCCATGTTGCCACTGTTCTGCCTCTTGCAGGGAGTGGGGTTGGGAAGCCAAGGCTAGCGCTGCTGGCCTCAGCTCCCCCACCCCCTGTCTGGTCTTCAGCACCACTTGCAGGGAGTGGGGATGCAAGCTGAGGTCAGCACTGCTGGCCTCGGCTCCCCCACCCTCTGTCCAGTCCTATGCGTGGCTTTGGAATCATGGGGGTGCTCCCCCACACTTGGAGCACTCTGATTGGCGGTTTCTATCAGCCAATCAGCATGAGAATAAAGTGTTACAGACAGACAGACTTATAGGCTTTTATAATATTAGAATGATAGGGTTGGATTGCCCAACATGATTATGACTTTCAAGTGCGAAATGATGGGTTTTGTTCACCTCAAAGCCAGAATGGCTGAAGAAAAGTAATCACTGAGACTTAGCATCTGACAGGGATTCATTTACTTATCAAGTAGGGCTCTTGGGACAGGTAGAGGCACTTGAGCCAGATTTTGGGAAAGCCATTTTTCACAATGGAGAAGTTAAGTAAGAGACAATGTCTTTAGGACATTGTATTATTAATCTTTGTGTCTAAAAGTATTCAAATATTCTCCTGGTCTGAATTAGACCAGAAAAGACTTGTAGTCTGGTAAACATAGATGGGGGAGGAATTTATATTCAGTGTGGACTCCCCAAGAATCCAAGGGGTGCTGTGTATAAATGGTCAGATAGGAAACCAAAAATTAACTTCACCTTGAGAGCAAGTTTTTGTGTTTAGCTTGTTCCCAGGCATAAGGAATAGCTTAAGGCCCTCAGTCAGTGAACTGCCCTTGCAGGAGGCCCTGACAGGAACGTCAGAGGCAGAAGTTGCTTCCTAAGCCATTGAGCTAGATAGGAGCTGCATTCTCAGGTTTAACACACAGGATAAGATCACATTGTTTTGATATTTTTTTTGTTTGTCTGTTCTTATAACTCTGTCTGTACCCCAACATACAGTTACTGATTTCTTATGTTTGCTCTTGTTTTTATAATATTTTATTATATTTTATAAATTATTGTCAGTGTAAGTATAATGTCAGAGTATTTAACCATACAGACAGCAGGCTGCTTCTCTGGAAAGGGGAATTTGTCATTTCTGAGTGCATTATTACTAGACGAGAGTGCGGTTCTTCTAGCTAGCAGAACTCCCCCCTGTTAAGTGCTGACATGCTGTGGATGAGACAGGTAAGGCTGAGGCACCATATGCCAAGGAGCTGACCTCTGACATGTAGTCTGTTCTCAGTCGCCAAGCAGCAGATAGCTTGGAGGAGTCTGTGGAAGAAGGGAACACCTGAAGGTGTAGGAACACCCTGGGCATATGCCTCAAAGGTCCCTCTGGCTGCATCTAGGGTCAGGTTATGTCACACACTGCATTCAATATCTCCTTCAATTAAGCTGAATAAAAAAAAATATATATTTCACAAAATGTGAAGTAATACAGCTTGCCATGAGGAAATCTTTAGAGATTTATTTAAAAATCCCTAAACGGTTATTTAACAAAGTAGTAGTATAGGGATTGGGTCTCAAAGTTTTGGCCCCAAAGTAGCAGTAGTTAGCCCCAAGCTGTACAAATGGCCAAGCTGAAAAGAAATGACCATGTACATGTCAATAGGCAACTGCTGTGTCCTTTCAGCATTCACTGGCAACAAAACTACAAGGAAATATCAGTCTTTGATTACAACTGAACTAGGTTGCTCAAACAATACCCAAGAAAATGGGACAGGGATAAAACAAAGGAAGAATGATATTCCAAATTCACTTTTAAGATAGGGTACAATGGATGCTATTATTGCTGGTTTCTCAAATAGTAACTGGGGCTTAGTAACTATATAAACTTACTAAATAAAGAGAGAAGAGTAAAAAATATAAAATGAACTAACTAATTGCAATATAAGTTAAAGAACTCCCATAAAACATAACAATCTAGGTGTCTAGAGAAGGAAGAAAACATTTTTGTCTCATTGGTATATACTCAATTTTAGGGCTTTGACTTTGTGTATTGAGGGCTTGAGTTCACTATTTAAGCTCACTGAGATGTGGCTTTGGAATATTGTTTAATCTTTGCCAGACATGTTGGAGTGAGATACTTTATGTTCAAAGTTATCATGGCATGAAGCTTTCTTGTGACTACATACAAATTTTAATTTCATGTTATGAAAGTCTGTCAGCACCTTTGTAATTGCTACTGATAGTACCCAGCAGAAAGTGGTAAGAGGCATTACTGCACATTGGTAACTGTTACCTTAATTTACTTTGTGTAAATAATTCATTGCAGTGCCAATGCTTGGCATTTTCTCTGGGAAGAAAGAGGTAGTTAGCTGTGTTAGTTTGAAGTTGGTCTGTCACCCTGCCCTGTCTTCTGCCTAGCATCTTCTAATCAGTATAGTTCCTCAACATGCCCTATGCTGTCACATTAAATGCAGGTAACTGTTGAGCTGGCAGGATGCTGCCCTAGTTGTACAAAAAATTTTCTGCTCAAAAAGTTGTTTATTTGATTTTATATTTTAGAGGTTTCAAAATAAGGACATTCTAAACCTTTAAAAAAAAGTATAATGTGGGATTGGTGAGAGGAGGAGGAATACAGTTGGGCCTACAGGTATCTTGCATCCTCCAGAACTGGATCAGTGGAGGGCATAACGTTATTACTAAGGGTCATGATTGAGTGGAAACAGGTAATTGATTGAGATATAAATCACACGTACACAAGATGGTTAAGTACAGACAGTCAAAAAGCCTGAGGCTGAATTGAATCAATCTTCACCAGTTAGTCTAAGCTGCATAGATAGAACCAATAAGCAAGTGAAGAGACTTCACTTTTGATTCTGGAGATGGAGCCACGTGCCTGCAGTGGCCCAGTCCAGAAGCCGGTGGGCATTAGAGCACGCCTCCCTACTAAGCTGAAGCAGATAGCTTAGGCCAAGGTTAGTCCACACACTCTGTGAGGGAGGCTGTGGGGGAGGTACAAAGCATCCTGGGATGTTGGGGGACTGTGAGTTTACTTGAATCTAGAGAGGATCTGGGAAAGAAGTTCAATAGATCGATTTAACCTAAATCAGTTAAGTCTGATACTATGTCCATCCAGGTTTATCTTAAATCAGTTTTGGCCATTTTGAAAGCAGTTTGGGTGCCTGTACATGAGACGTGAGGCTGCTCCAACATGCTGTAATTATAGTGCATTGGAGCAGGCTCGATTAATCAAGTCTGCTAGAGCATGATAATTATCACATTCCAGCAGACTCCAGCATCTTGCGTATCACCATCCCCATGGTTAAAAATGGTGGTGGTGGGGGCACTTTAGCTAAAGCTCATTGAGCAAGCTTTAGTTAAGTGACCCTGCCACCATTTTTAAGTGTGTGGACACTGATACACGACATGCTCCCAGGCACCTTAATTAGAGTGGCTCTCAGAGCTGCTCTAATTAAAGTGCCCCCCGCTTTTCCAGGAGCACATGTATAAATGCCCTTTATGTGCACTGAACTTCTGTTGTGTTACAGATTTGAACCAGTTACTGATCACTTATACCATTTTATGAGTAATTTCTGTCCCTAAACAATATGATAAATGCTGATATGCTGAAACACCCCTTATTTTGTATCTTTAAGTCCCTCATTCAGCAAAGCATTTAAGTATGCATTTAACTTCATGCAGATAAGGAACTATCTAAATTGACTTCAACAGGAGTACTCACACATGTAATGTTAGCATGTTCTGAGTTTAACAGCAATGTAAAGTTATTTAGAATTTGTTTTCTTTTCATTTCATAGATAATGCCTGAAAGGATTTAGATTTAGCTTTCTAGAACCAAAACTATCATTTCTTTAACTAAGACAAGTGCAAAACAAATTGTTTTAAAAGTCATGAGGCTTCCCTATATATCTATTCCTCCCTAAAAGAATCTGCCTTTTCAATTTAACTAGGTTTTTAAAGCAAATTCCCAAATTCAATATATTAAATAAATGCTTTTCAAAGTTGTTTTGTTAACTATAAATGAATAATTCTTCAATTTTACACTAGCAGTGCCTTGGGAGATCTGCTAACATTTGAGATTTGTCTTTCATTTTAATCAAGCAGCAGTGAATGCCTAGTCTGTTGCTTATCTGCAGATGCTACTGGGAGTGCGTTGCATGCTGTGTGCTGTTTTAGTGTTAATATGTTCTGTTGCTAATGCCTTTTTTTCATTTCTGTTTTCTTTGCTCCAGGCTACATATCTAAACAGAATTACGATCCAAAATCTCAACACAAGGGACAGAAAATCAGCACATACTCCCACCGAGGACCCTTTTAGATATTCATCGGGCAACCAAGCAACTGCCTACGAGACCAAAAGCTGTCAGCTGTCAAATCTGTGTCGGAGCAACCTCCTGAAAGATAAAGAAATAGCGGAAGTCGTTAAGCACACAAGAAGCACATATGAAACCCTCACTTCTAATATCACCCAGAATCTTTTGGCCAACACTGCGCAAAATACAGTAAAGCCAACACCCAAGGCAGAAAACTTCCCTGTATTTTCAGGGGCTCCAAAGGATCAGACTACTATACCCCGGCAGCATTCCACATTTACAGGAAGACTCGGACAGCCTCCAAGGGGACCAATTTCCTTACACATGTACAGCAGGAAAAATGTTTTCCTTCATCATAATATACATACTGCAGAGCTGCAGACTTTAGGTCAACAAGATGGGTAACAAGATTCTCCTATTTTTCTCATGGAAGGAGTGGACAGAGTTGTTTAAAGGGGGAACATTGCTTGTCTAGAGCCTTAAGTTCTCATCTGCTGCTAGCTTTACATTTAAAAAAAAAACATTTTATGGGGTTCATATTTTCCCTTGTGCGAGTGGAGGGGAAGGGTGGACTAGCATGTTAACTTAAATAACTAGATTGAATTGTCTTCGAGAAGTCACCATTTGTATAATATACATCTGGGACCATCTGGCTGGTGTCTCTAATCCAAATAGGGTCAATAATTTATGACCTTTTTGCCTCCATAAACCAGTGACACACTGAAGTTCCAGAGGGTGATCTCAGATAGCACTGTCTACATTTAATGGTGTTGCTGTAAAAGTAGATGTGGGGATTGAGTAGATAAATAATTAGTAAACATTCCTGAATTTCATAGAGACTAGGGAAATAGAAGTCTTTGAGACCCTCTCTTGATATCTTTCTTTGTTTTACTTTAAACAAGACATTTTCATACATTTTAAACTAGAAATGCTGTGACGTCCTCTCCTACTGTGTGAATTTTGTGAATGCTTCATTACACCAGTAGAGGAAGACTGCTTTTGTTTTTTTTGTTGTTGTTGGGGTTTTTTTTGGTTTTTTTACCCTAATGTTCAGTCCACACAGGTTTACCAAGGATTTCAGAATGAGTAATTTGGATCCAAACTGAGGGTGATAGCTTCAATCGTCCAAAAACTTTGTTTTCACTATTTTTATTGTATTACAACACTTCACATTGTGGTGATATTTGTTGTGCTTTCATAGATGATACATCACTCATGGCACAATATGACATTCTGTGCCATTTGATGCAACTTGTCATGGCATCCTGTGCCATCTGATGCATCATGTAATGTCATGCCACACCCCAGTGTATGAAGCTATAAATGGATGAAAATCTAAAACAAATTGTGTTCTTTTGTCATTCAAGCCACATTTCTTTTGTAAATTAGCATTTCTCCAAGACCATGGCTGTACTTGATCTGGAGTAGATTAACACAGCATGCTTGATAGTCTATTGTCATGGTACATACCTGATGAGATCTATCTATTAGTTGATATACAGGTTGCTCATCTCACAGGAACTTGATATCATCTGACCAAACTTTAGAACAGTCAATGAAATAAGACCCTGTTGGATCTCTCCACAGGACTAGGAATTGGGTAGCTCAACCAAGTTACAGTAAACGTGTGGCATATACTAAGCTTGACTCTTAGCTTAAAACCTCTGTGATGGCAGGCAATCTTTTTGAATAATAATTGGCATATAATCAGAAGTTCACAAATAACTGGAATCTTCTGCACTTCAATGAATATGAAGCAGACATAGGCAAGGGCACTTCTCTGTGTGAGACAAATAATGAAAGTGCACATCAGATTCTCACACAAAGATCTGAGCAGCTAACACAACTTATTTGCAGTACCACCCAACATATTTTGAAACTCCCATACTTGTTACACAGTGACCTCACTTTTAAAGGTAGCTCACACAGTGCATGCAAAAAATATTTAGTAGTGTATACATTTTCCAAGCAGAACACATGGCCTTTGCCTAGCAGTCTAACTTTCAGCTTGACTGCCTGGGTTAGGAAAACATACATATTACAAGCCTCGGAAAAAGTGCTGCAAAGCCATGTTAGTAACCTTGGTCTGCTAGGCTTCTATTTACAGAAGACTTTAATTTGGTTAGGGTTAGTTTTAGGACATCATCTGCTGCTGAAGACACTGAGTTTTATCTGAATATGATATAGTGGTAATTTGGGGGTTTTAAAGCCAACCATATCAGAATCAAGACAAACATTTGCCAAACTCCTTCACTTCTTATTTAGTTTGTGTGTGTGTTGGGGGGGGGGGGGG
>NW_017729033.1:96225521-96278451 GCF_001723915.1 Gavialis gangeticus | reverse complement strand
TGGGGGGGGGGGGAGTTATTACTGCCAAAACAGAACAATGCAAAACTGCAAATACAGCTTCTCTGAATTAACTATGGGTGATCCTAATGCTTCAAAACTCCTAGTTTACTTTATAGTCTACAAACTTAAAAAAATATTAGTAATATAACATCACTGTTCAGATTCATGTTTTCCTCTGAACAGTTTTTTATGGTTATGGTAAACTGAAAAGGACAGCTGATGATTATTAATCACATATATTATCCTGGCTTATCTCAAGAGTTCACGTGTGCAACTATATTTCAGACCTGTAAATAAATTAGCATAATATTGTAATCAAGGGCTTTTTTCCAGGATACAAATGTACTATAATACATAGAACTCTTACATTTTACTTATGTACTATATCTATAGTTAATTTTTTCCTGGAAAAAATGGAATTTTGGATGATACTTTATAAAAAAAAAAAAATCTGCCTACAAAAATGTTTTAAATGCTACTATTTTCTTGGAAAATCTTTTTTTAAAGTGGGAAAAAAACCCAAACCAAAACAAACAAAACCCTGAAGAAAACAGATCAATTAAAGTGAGGGATATTTTTAAAAAAATGTCATCTTAAAGCTGTTTTGTATCACTGTTTTCAGCATTGTTATAACATTATTTCTAATACGATGTGTAAATCTGGCCCAGAGAAGGGCAATAACCACATGTTAATGTACAGTACAGCAGTAACTGTAAAACAGGGTTCCTTTGTGTGAGCCTCTGGTGTATATAGGAACTCATAAAGCAACAGCGTGTGGACATTCTTTCAGTGAATTGATTCCTTTGTACTAAAATCTCTAGTTTTCTAAGACTGTTCCATGTAAAAATGATTTATACATTTCTCCAAGGCTGTACATATCCAAAGACATGACACCAGGGGGAAAAAGGACTTATTATTTTTACCACAGATGTATCATCTTCTTTTTTCTTTTCTGTATATATCTGTACAACAAAACATAACTCTTGTAAAATTTCTACTGTGAGTTGTTTCTTGTGAGTTCCAGATTTGTTGATGTTTTAAAGGACATTTTAAGGAGAAGGAAATCCCCAAAGAAAAGCTGTTTCCATTTGAATCAATGTCCCATTTAAAAAAAAAAATCACTTGGCACCGGAAGCATTGTTTCCATGCCCTAAATATTTTTATAATTTAATGAAACCACATTGGAAAAAAACTATTTAATCTCTGTAATCATTGTTATTCACTTAATTAGATTGTGTGCTTCCACAAGTGTTTCAAGAGGTTATATTATACTATATAATGACACAAGGACCCCACGCATGTAGGGAGTGAAATCTGCCCCTGTGTGAGAGTGCCAGCACACTGTTTATCTACTCCTTTGTCCAGTTATAGCTTCCAGAATGATGGTGGGCCTCACAGTACATGGGTGAATTTCAACCAGAGAACATGAAGAAATGAACATGAGAACAGTGCACTAAAGCAATCCAGGGGTTAGATTTCCATGAGCAATTATTTTCATTCAGGCCACACAGTACAATGAAACTGTTTGAAAGACAATACTAACACCAGCAAGTCTATCTTTTCCTTTGTTTATACTGAATTTATATTGAGGCGTGGCTGTGGGGGTATGGCTGCCTACATGCCACATGCAGTCATCCCACCAGAATGCAGCCATGCACATTGCAGCCATGCACATGGAACCAATTGATTTTTTTGAACTTCTTTCCCAGATCCCCTCCAGATTAAAGTTAACTCACAGTCCCCCAACACCCCAGGATGCTTTGTACCTCCCCCATAGCCTCCCTCACAAGGTATATGGGCTAACTTTGGCCCAAGCTATCTCTTTCAGCTCAGTAGGGAGGTGTGTTCTAGCGCCCCCGAGCTTCCGGACTGAGCCACTGCAGGCTGTTGCTGCATTTCCAGAATCAAAAATGAATGCAAAGTGTTTGGAATGACTATGAACGCTGAGCACTCCATTGCTGAAACAAGACAATGTCACCAGCATTGCTGTATCTGAGGTGATCCACATTTGTGTAGGAAGACAAAGTTTTCCTCTTTGTTAAGTTTAATTTAATTCCCTGCCTCATTATCCTGTTACATCTGTATTAGGATCACTTAAAGGGCTTTCCTAACCTACCTTTTTCTCTGGAAAACTATAAAAGAGAATGCTTGAGATTTCCAAGTTTATTTCCAGACCAGAGAGGTTCAAATGAAATTTGGATAAGCTTTGTGTAAGTTGTGAATGTTTGGATCTTTACCCAAAACATTCATGTTCCTCTCTATGTTATGCTGGTGGTCATGTCATCTTTGGCATATAAAAAAAGAAGGATGCCTAAGCAATAAATTTTTCTTTCCTTTTTTCCTTCCCTGGAAATGTTGACTCCTGGCTACTGTAATTTTATATGATACAAATTTATATAGTATAATCTGTAACTTTCTGGATACAGGCTTCAGTTTAATTTAAACATTCTCTTATATGACATATTTGTTGTGCCATAACCTCAGCTGGTTGAAGTGGTGTAGTATTGTTGGCTTTGGTGGCAGTATGTTGATTTATACCAGCTGAGAATCAAAACTGTGGTCTTTAATTTATATAAGGGCTGTCCAGATGCCATAATCCTTCTTGGGATGGTCAGGATATTCAGGACACTCATGTTCAGAAGCACAGAAAAAATTTTAATCTGTCCTAGATAAATGCAAGTCTGTAGTTATCATGAACCACCTGTCAGTGCTTCCTCCATGTCAAGACCCCAGAATAAAATATCTAGGAAACCTGTTTAGTCCTTAAATAAAAACAATTGATTTTACAGTAAAGTAGCATGATTTCCTTTGTTAATAATCTTGTATAAATAGAATGTAAGAACTAATATGCAAAATATAGTGGAACATTTTTACAGGTAAGTACAGAGGCATCAGGAATGGGGGTAAGGAAACATAAGCTGTGATAGCTTCTATGTGGATGACACTCAGCTTTGTATTTCATTCTCCTTAGCTCAATCACTGTTGCTGGGTGAGTTATCCAACTTTCATAGGTTGGTGTGTGGATGATGACAAGGATTCATCTGTGAGATGCTTATACCTGGAGCCCTGTTGCTAGCCAGAGGACTGTTTCCATCTGAGTTCTATCAGCATAAGGTGTTGACTAACCTATTTAAATGCTATATGGTTTTGATGAGGTCTTCCTCAGTAACTGTTTGCTCTCTCATGTTAGCTAATCAACCAAGATACTCAGGATAATTACCTTCTGAATTAAACAACAAGGGGCTGCCAGAGGGTATCCTCTGTGATGGGCTTTAGCTTTACAATTTATTTCCTGGTTAGGCTCAACTGGCTAATTTTAATAATCTTGAGTTCATGCTGCAATGCCTTCCTGTTGTTCCAGCAATGGAAATGAAGAAAGTTCTTTTGTTAGCTTTTATAGAATTATTGTCTAAAAACTTTTGAATTAAATAGTATTGAAATATATTTTAATTGTCATGAAGTTAGCAGTCTAATAATTTAAATGCAATTTTTTTCTCCACAACTTCATTGTCAACAGGAGGTTATAATAGAATTACAATTTACACATATGTTTATTTAACCTTTTAATTATAAACAGTATTCATAATCTTTGTGGCCCAAAAGTTATGCTTGCAGCTTATTGTTCACTGCAGCTGATTGTCCACTGCAGCTTATTGGGCAGCTTCAACTGCCGGTGGGTGCACAAGCGAAGAAAGCTCTTTAACAAAAATGTTCTGGTACTGGTTTTACATGTTCAAGTGCACAGGCAAAGAAAGCTCTTTAACAAAAAGGTTCTGGTATTGGTTTTACACCTACGCAACTCCACTGGTTTCAGTGGAGCTACTTCTGATTTATTTCAAAGCCAAATGAGAATCAGGCTCAAGTTGTACCTGTTATTTTCCAACTGAGAAAGTTCCCAGACCTACCAGTTAGGCTTATATTTGCTCAGAGTCATTATAATTTGTAGCACTGCTCCCACAATGTCAACAGTGCAAGAAGGACTTTACTTTTCATTCTTTTTCATTATGTCAGTACTTTTTCAATAATAATATGGGTTTTGCTTTTCAGTAGTGAAGCCTCAGTTCATTAAAGTACAAACTTCTGTCTTTAATCATATCAATCCCAACAACTTAAACAAAAGCAACTTCTTCTTAGAGAAAGTACCAAGAAAAGAACAACGTTTTTCTAATAATGGAACAGATATTTATGAAAAAATGAAAATCAGGATGTGTAAAGAATGGGTAAACATAACATCCGGGTGGAGAATGAACAAATAGACCTCTCTGCACAAGCTCCTTTGTCTCTGTACTGTCAGGTTTTGTTTTCCAGTCCATCAGGTTTTTTTGTTTGTTGTTTTTTTTAATCTTCCACATTTTCTTTTCATGGTTAAGAGTCCAAAAATACCCATGCTGCACCTTGCCATGTCACTTTTTTCCCCCTTATTATTATATGGAGAAAATAAGGAAGAAATCAAAATGCTTAACTTTTGATACAGCTGATGTTGTTTGAACAAGAGGATCAACAGCATGTAAAGATCCACATAAGTGGAGTGCAGCTGTTTTAGAGATAGAAAAAAATCTAATGGAAGGGAAAAAGTGACAGATTGATAACTCTTTTTCTATTCGGAGAGTGCTAGTGCATAGCTTTTCTTTGTACAACTAAAGTAATATTTATAAAACAAAACACTTGGAGAAAAAAAAATTAGAGCACAAGAGAGAGAGACAATAATATGACCTTGCCATCATGGGAAAGGTCACAACAATATTTTCATCAAATGTTTTCTAACATTAATTTACATATGACTTGAGATGCAATGATATCTCAAATAGTTCATGGCACTTTGGGCAGCAGTGACCACAAAATGATTGAGTTCAGGATCCTGAGGAAAGGAAGTATGGAGAACACCAGAGTAAGGACCCTCAACTTCGGAAAAGCAGACTTGCCTACTCAAGGAACTCATGGAGAGGATCCATTGGAAAGCCAGTTTGAGGGGGAGAAGACTCCAGGAGAGCTGGCTGTACTTTAAGGAATCCTTACTGAGAGTGCAGGAACAAACCATCATGATACACAGGAAGACTAACAAGTATGGCAGAAGAGCAGCTTGGCTTAACAGGGAACTCTTCAATAAACTAAGTCACAAAAATGAAGCTTATAAAAAATGGAAGTTTGGACAAATAAATAGGGAGGAGTATAAAAGCATTGCTAGGGATGAAGTCAGGAAAGCCAAAGCACAACTGGAGTTGCAGCTAGTAAGGGACATGACGGGTAACAGGAAGGGTTTCTTCAAATATGTTGGTAGCAAGAGAATCAGGGAAAGTGTGGGTCCCTTACTGAATGGGGGAGACAAACTTGTGACAGAGGATGCAGAAAAGGCTGAAGTGTTCAATGCCTTCTTCACCTCAGTCTTCCCAGGCAAGATCAGCTCCTGACTACTGCACCTGGCTGCACAGTTTAGGGAAGAGGTGAACACCCAACAGTGGAAAAAGAACAGGTTAGGGACTATTTAGAAAAACTGGACAAATCTGCATGGGATGCAACCTGTGGGCACTGCATATATGACCCAGGTACCCTTTTCTGGGCATACCCAAAACCCTCAGACTGACCATAACCTTTCCATTTGATAACTGGCAAATTTTATTGATACACCGTGACAGCAGATAAAAACAATGCAAACAATTCTGTCTCCAGCCCTAGATCTGTCATCAGAGGGAAGGTGTGTCTGGCCGATATGCGGGCTTCACTCTCAGGTTCTCGCTTGAAGGTCAGATGTCAGTAGCCTGGAGGTCAGATGCTGAACCCCTCCCCCCACAGTGGGGTGGATGGGATTGGCTGGTGGTGTGCCATCTGTCCAGGTTCCCCTCTCAGGAACACTTTGCTGCTCTGAAATCCCTCCTTTTGTATCTTTTTTGCCTCTGTGATGAGTCTTCATTTTTGGGCATTATTGATTGGTCTTTCTGTGGTAGTCATACTGTTCATGTTCTATCCTGTCAGTATGTTGCTTTGTTTCACAAACCAATCGTATGAGCACATCCTAATTTGGGCTTTACCAGTCTTCTCCTAGTTTCGTCTGTTCCCCAAAACTAGAAATCCCAAGGGTTCTGTAGCTGGGCACTGAAACCTGGTACCACCTTTTCTCATGTTATGGAATAGTGTGGTACATGTCATTAATTTCCCAGCCTGTGTGTCTGCTTGCTGCTTGCCTATCAGACACAGTGGGCCTTGATGAAACTTTGTCACAAACAGGCTTTTAGGAATCCATTAACCCTTGCCATTGCCCTGCACCATTGTTCTAATGCATATCTACTTTACCTACAAGCCAGTTCCCAAAAGTAAACCTCTAAATACCATTTTCTAGCTATTGCACGTGAGGGTGTTGAGGTAGTTGACTGATGTGATTGCAGAGTCATTGTCCATCATCTTTGAAAACTCATGGCAATCAGGAAAGAGGTCCCAGACAACTGGAAAAGGGCCTTACCTCAGTCCCTTGAAAAAACATGGATGCTCAAGGAACCCATATCTAAGCACTTGGAGGAAAAGCAGGTGATTAGGAAAGTCAGCATGGATTCATCAAAAGCAAGTCATTCCTGACTAATGTGATTGCCTTCTATGATGAGATGACTGGCTCTGTGGATGTGGGGAGACCAGTTGATGTGATATACCTTGATTTTAGCAAGGCTTTTGATATGGTCTCCCACACCAGTCCTTCAGGCAAGCTAAGGAAGTATGGGCTATATGAATGGACTGTAAGGTGGAAAGAAAACTGGCTGGAGCATTGGGCTCCATAGGTAGTAATCAATGGTTTGATGTCTAGTTGGCAGCTGGTATCAAGTGGAGTGCCCCAGGTATCAGGCTTGGGGCCAAGTTTGTTCAAAGTCTTCATCAACAACCTGGAAAATGGCATAGAGTGCACCCTCAGGAAGTTTGCAGATGACACAAAGCTGTGGGGAGTAGTAGATATGCTGAAGGGTAGGGCTAGGATTCAGAGTGACCGTGACAAATTGGAGGATTGGTCTAAAAGAATTTTCATGGGGTTCAACAAAGACATGTGCAAAGTCCTTCATTTATGATGGAACAGTCCCATGGAGGAGTACAGGCTGGTGGCTGACTGGCTGGGCAGCAGGTCTGTAGAAACGGACCTGGTGGTTACAGTGGAAGATAAGCTGAATATGAGCCAACAGTGTGCCCTTGTTGCAAAAAAGTCTAACTACATACTAGTAAGAGTGTTGCCAGCAAGGCAAGGGTAGTGATTATTCCCCTCTATTCAGTACTGGTGAGGTCATATCTGGAATACTGTGTTTAGTTTTGGGCCCTCCACTACAAAAAGGATGTGGACAACCTGAGAGAACTGGGTTTATTTAGTCTACAGAAGAGGAGACCGATGGGATTTTATAGCAGCCTTCAACTACCTGAAGGGGGGTTCCAAAGAAGATGGAGCTAGCCGGGATATTCTCAGTGGTGGCATATGACAGAACAAGGAGCAACAGTCTCAAGTTACAACAAGGGAAGTTTAGGTTGGATATTTGAAAGAAGTTTCTTAGTAGGAGGGTAGTAAGACCCTGGAACAGATTAGCCAGAGAGGTTGTGCTCCATTCTTGGAGGTTTTTAAGACCCAGCTAGACAAAGCTGTGGCTGGAATGATCTAGTTGAGGATGGTCCTGCCTTGAGGAGGGCATTAAATTAGATGGCCTCCTGAGGTCCCTTCCAACCCTAATTTTCTATGATTCTATGATATTAAGAAATCACTATCTAGATGATAATGATAAATATAATTGGCTTTTTCTCTTTGTGGCCATGCCACAAATGAAAACAACAACCAGTTTAGATCAAAGGGCTGAAACTCAGTTACCTTACCAATTGTTAAGGCAGGTCTAGCTGTATAAAGGGGATAAAATGATAGCCATCTGATTTGGTGATAATGCTCTTCACTCATTTTGCACAGTATAAATGTAATTCCAGATGCAAGGCTGTGTTAAATCTGGCATTAAATCGATAGCTCTATTTTCTAAATGCAGGGTGCATCTATATGAGAAGCTTCTTGCACATTGGCTTAATAACACTGCACAGTAGAGCATCACAGCACAAACCATGCACCAGCACTACTACACAGTAATTTTAGGTACTTTGCAGTTAGTCCTTTACTAAGGAAGTAGTAAACTAAATGCATTGTTTCTAAGGTACATTAATGAATGTGTAGACATGCCCATAATTACATTTATTTGTCTTTTATTCTCCAATAGAAGCCTAAGAGTCTTGTGAAAAACATGTAATGTGGGATTTTTCAAAAGGGCTCACCATGGGGTTAACACCTCTCCCACATTCAATGCCAAAACTCCCACTGACTTCAAAGCATGCAAGCCAAAGCACACCAGTTTTGAAAACTCCACTTTTGCGTAATAGCTGAACTAGAAAATTAGTATTAGAAAGGATAATGCTATTTTTTTAAATGTGGAACCTTTTAATTTCTGTATTGAAAATTAGGTTGGTTATATATGATCATTTTCCCCTGTGGATTTTTTTTTACTGTATGTCTGTTAATATTTAGGATCTTCCTTTACTTGCTCAATTATATAAAAATTAGATGAGTCATATATTCGATTGACTTTTCTATTCTGTGCTGCTAAAATTCTTTTTTATATCAGTGTTTGTACAATTATATCCAATCAGGTCTGTTTTTGTTTACAAAAATCGTCACTCTGTTAACTGTTTTTTTCCTTAGTATCATTGAATGCAATACATAGAAGCTTTGCATTAGTTGTTTTAGAATGATCATAAACATAAGAAATTAGGGAAAGCAATTAATCTAATATAAAGTTTGAATAAGTGCACTTTTTAACTATATTGAAGAGAGAGTGAGTAAAATGCTGGCCATATATGAGACAATTAAGGTTTTTGGAGGGGTTTTTTTGTTTTTAATGGTCTTCTGTGGGGCCTGGATTTTACCCTAGTGATTTTTCAGGATCAGAAAAGAAATGGTAAAATATTTAACAATTGATGTCTTGAAAAGAGACAAGTTTTAACTACTTGGGGAAAAAATGCAAAGGTTTTACATACAATGGGTGTGCCTACAAGTGCAATT
This sequence comes from Gavialis gangeticus, assembly GCF_001723915.1. Taxonomy (NCBI): domain Eukaryota; kingdom Metazoa; phylum Chordata; order Crocodylia; family Gavialidae; genus Gavialis; species Gavialis gangeticus. The sequence continues at coordinate 96,269,396 of NW_017729033.1, read as the reverse complement.
AATGTGAAGCAATGAACACTGGAGCTTATTGCTCTGGAGTTTCTTGCTCCCAGGTGTGCTGTTTGAATGTGAGCCTGGGACCACAGCATATTGAGTTGGATTGGAACAGCCCTGGGTGACAGGGATCCCCAGGGGTGAACCTGCTAGCTCATGGCTGTTCCCCGCTAGTTCAACATGCTGTGGAGGGTCTGGCTGGGGCATGGGGGTGTTTGAGTGTGGGGCTAGCTGGCCAGTGGCCCCTGCACTGAAACACCTTCATGCCCCAGCCAGCCTGGGCAGAGTCTACACATATGGTTCGGTGGAGTAAAAAAATCTGCTGCAGGACAGTACTTGTATTCATAAGTACTATCGTGTTGCAGAGTTAATTAGTTTATGCCAGCCTAATAGGGTGCACATGTAGACACACAACATTTACTGCGTAGCTAATTAGTCTACTCAGCAGTATATGTGTCACATAGATGCAGCCAGTACTGTAAACTTATTCTTGGTAAAATTCCCAATTGAAAGCTTTAAAATGTACCCCACATCTGGTGGGACAAGTTCTTTATTAATGCAAGTTTGTTCATGATACAATACAGTAACAATCCTTTTTCCATTGTTAATTCAAGTCTTCATTAAAATATTACATATAAAATAGCTGAAGTTGTTGAAGATGCCTTCCAAACCTCTGGGTTATAGTGACAAAATACCCCCAAATTTTCTATTTTTTCAATTGGATTTAAAAATACCAAGAAAATGTAATACACTGTTTGTTTTGCAATTTATGTGCAATATGCCCTGATTGTTTCAGATTCAATATAGGTACACTGGCCACAGAAAAAATACAGCTTCTGATTATAAACACTGCTGTCTTTGAAGAATATAGAGGAGCCTTGTATTGAACGTTTATTTATGTTTTTATCAAACTACTGGAATTATCAAGTTTTGGGGGTTATTTTGATGAATTATAAGTACACATAAAACTGCACCTCTGGATTCTTTATTTTTTATGGATCATTTACTTGTGCTTATTTGCAGTTGACAAGTTTTTGTAAATGATTATATTCCATTTTCCAGTTGACTTTGTTGTTGTTGTTGTAAATGATTATATTCCATTTCATACCTTAAGAAGGGTGATATCAACCGTACAAATTAGGAAGTGCTGCCTGGTAACATGCTTCAATTGCACTGCACCATACATTAAGTCACAGCCTGCTTTGGAGAGAACCATCTTGCTCAGGAAGCTAAGAAATGGCAGAAGAGAAGGAAAGAGGACAAGATCCTCGCTAACAGTTGTGCCCCTGCCCAAGGCACCACTTGTCATATCTGTAGAAAAGGTTGCAGAGCAAGGATTGGACTCCCCAACTACCTTAAAACTCACCAGTAGCTCCCATTTCCCCCCCGACAGTCATCATCCTTGTATTGAGGGATAGCTGCTGATGATTATTCCATTCATTATTATTATTATTTACATTTTTTGCTTAAAGGGAAAAATAATATACTTAAAATTACATTTTAGTTATTATATACTTTATTGTTGAATACATTCCCATATTGAAACTCATTATAAATGGTTTTTCATTTTTTTCAAAAAGATAATTGTCTAATAAAACTCACACCCCACTTCTGTGTGTTATTTCTTTGTTTCCTTTTTTTTTTCCTTCAGTTATTTTAAATTATTAAAATACAGATGCTTTAAAAAAATCATTCTATTTTTAGTCAGGGAACTCATGCCTCATAAATACACATATTGGAACAAACTAATTGTAGTTACAAGGATATATTATCACTTTAAATTAGATCTCAAAAGATTGTTGCACTAAAGTAATTTTTCTTTCTCTAAGAGCATAATGATATAATAGGTTAAAGCCAGCTGGATGTTATATCCCAAAGCAAGGAGAGCAATTTGGATAAAATGTTATGCAACCTGAATGTATGGGCCTAAAAAAAAAATCTACTCTGAATAGAAAGAACCAGTTGAAATTTTCAAAACTGTGTGTTTCTGTCCCTGTTTATCTCTCCCTATTTATCCCCCCCACCCCCTGAGGCGGGCATGGCAAGAGAGACCTAACTGTAGGTGTATGCTACACACAACCAAACCAAGGGGAGAAACTCGATCTGGAGTTCATCTGAGAATTGACTGAGGCTGCACGTGTACATGAAATGGTTGTCATGGGCAATTTTAATTACCCAGACATCTCCTAGGAGGAACACTCAGCCAAGTTGCATCAATCGTGATCCTTCCTGACCTGTGTCAAGGAGCTCTTCCTGACTCAAGAGGTGCATGGGCCAACCAGAGGTGACATTCTGCTAGACTTAGTCCTGGCCAAAGGAAACGACCTGGTGACCAACTTAAAAATAGAGGGAAGTCTGGGCAACAGCAACCATGAAACCATCATGTTCACTGTCTGACGTACGGCAGAGAAATCAGCTGGCAGGGTTGAAGTCTTGGACTTCAAAAATGCAAATTTCAACAAGCTTAGATCATTAGTAGGGCAAATGCTGTGGGACCAGGGACCAAAGGCAAAAGGTATGCATGAAGAGTGGTTGTTCCTTAAGGACACAATTCTTGAAGCATAAAGGAAGTCCATTCCCATGTGGAGAAAAGGTAACAGAAAGTCTGGGAAGCCCTTTTTGCTAAACAGGGAAATCACAGTCCTCTTAAGAAAGAAGAAAGAGGCTTATAAACAATGGAGGCTCAGGGTGGGCCCCAAGGAGGACTATTCCATAGCAGCCCGCATTTGCAGGGAACAGATAAGACAAGCTAAAGTGGTGACCAAACTTAGATTAGCAACAGGAATCAAGGACAACAAGAAGTTCTTTTTTAGGTACATAGGGAACAGGAGGAAAACAAATGGGAGTGTGGGGCCATTGTTCAACAACTCAGGAGACCTGGTTACTGGCACCCAGGAGAAAGCTAAACTTCTGAATGACTACTTTGCCTTGGTTTTTCACCAGATGGGATAAACTACACCTGAGAATACTGAACAACCTGGCTGACATCATCGCACAACAAACGGCAAAACTATTTGACAACTCATGGCTCTTGGCAGAGGCCCCAGAGGACTATAAGAGGGCCAATGTAGTTCCTATCTTCAATAAAGGAAAGAGAGAGGACCCAGGGAATTATAGACCAATCAGTCTGACCTCAATCCCTGGAAAAATCCAGGAAAAAAATATCAAAGAATCCATCAGTGATAGGCTAACAGAAGGCAGTATTCTAAATGACAGCCAATATGGCTTCATTGTGGGCAGGTCATGCCTGACTAACCTCATCTCCTATGATTAGGTAACTCACCATCTGAATAAGGGACATGAGGTTGATGTCATATATTTGGATTTCTTAAAAGCCTTTGACTGGGTCTCCCACAATGTCTTTATGGTAAAATTGGGAAATTGTGGCCTCAACAACTGAATGGTCCAGTGGCTAGGAAACTAGCTCTGAGGTTGTACGTAGAGAATGTGATAGACAAAACTGAGTCAACATGGCAAAGAGTGACCAGTGGTGTCCCTCAGTACTCAGACCAGTGCTTGTCAACATATTTGTCAATGATTTAGATATAGAAAAGTTCATGGACAACACCAACTTATGGGCAGTCACACTGGAGGACAGGCTGAGGATACAGGCTGACCTGGACAGGCTTGTAAGGTGGGCAGATCAAAACTTGATAATGTTTAACACTGAGAAATGTATAATGCTCCACCTGAGGAGAAATAATCTGCAACATACAGGCTCAGCGGTGCTACACTAGCTAGGACCACAACTGAAAGAGACCTAGGGGTCATGATTGACCATAGAATAAACATGAGCTACCAGTGCAATGCTATAGCCAGCAGAGTGAACAATACACTAGCATGCATCAACCAATGCATCTCAATCAAAACTAAGGAAGCTATTCTACCACTCTACTCAGCACTGGTGAGGTTGCAGCTGGAGTACTGCGTCCAGTTCTGGGCACCACACTTCAAAAAGGATGTAGAAAACTATGAAAGATTCCAAAGGAGGGTCACAGGCATTATTAGAGGTTTGGAGAACAGGCCATATGAGGAGAGGCTGAAGGACATGGGACTGTTCAGCCTGGAAAAGAGAAGACTTAGGGGGAACTTGGTGGCAACCTATAAGTATATAAGGGGTGAACATCAGGGGCTGGGAATCATCTGTTCACCAAGGCACCTCAGGGGAAAACAAGGAATAATGGACATAAACTGCTAGAAAATCACTTCAGATTGGATATAAGGAAAAACTTGTTTACAGTTGGAGTGTTCAGAGTCTGGAACAGACTCCCCCAGAGGTGATACAGTCACCTACCCTGGAGATCTTCAAAAGGCAACTGGACACACAACTTGCTAGGGTCATTCCCCAGCAGTCTTTCCTGGCTAAGAGCAGGAGGTCTGGACCTGATGATCTTGTGAGGTCCCTTCCAGCCCCTAACTTTTATGAATCTGTTAATCTAATAGGAAATAATAGGAAAAAACCTTGCCCAGGTGTCTCAGCAACTCTGTCTTTTCTTACCAGTTATTTCTGTTCTCCAACTAAAGCCTAACATTGCATTGTCCTTTAATGCTTCTTGTTCTATCTTCATCTTTGATCATATTGTAAGTCAATCCAGTTATTTTCCATGGGCAGCTGAAAGATTAAAGTGGAGGAGAGGTCTCTCCATTTATAGCCTTTGCTATTTTTTATGAGCTTCCTAAATGAAAAAGTGAAACCTTAATCTTACTGACATGAAAGTAATGAACATTATTTTGACTCAAGAACAGACACAAAGGAAAGAAAATGTTTAAACCTGGAAGACCCTAGAAGATTTTTGTGGTGGCTAATAGTACACCGTTAATAAAGGGAATACGGAACACAAAGATGAGTGGTTTTCATATCATAGGTGACAGCCTCATAAAGTGCCACTCCAGTGTAATGCTATATTAAAAGGAACTTCTGTTGATTATGTTAGGACAACAAGTCTGTTTCTTTTTACTTAGCATGAACAGCAATATGAAAGTTAGCCTCTGAATTTAAAAATGGTCTCAACTTGGCCTCCTATTCTGTGCCCAGAAGCAACTGCAGGCTGATTTCACAGCACTTAGATGTCCAAGTGCTCTATCTGAAGGCCCAATCATCTACTTACACATGCAAGTTCCATAAAATGCATCTGAAATTATTTGAGAGTACAAAATCAGAGGTTGCTTCTGAAAATCAGGCCCTTAAATTAAATTTTTATAATTTACTTGTCAAGTTAAGCATGCACATTTTACGTTATACTGGTGATGGAATAAATCTCTTATTAAAGGGGAAAAGTCTCCTGAAAGTATCTTTAAGATCTAACATAACATTACACATTTCTTTCTTTTCTTTTCTTTGGGGGTATGGCACATGCAAACTCTCCAAATTTGTTGGAAAGCTTGAAGTTTACTGAAATAACATTAATCCTATTCACAACAAGACCCAACTTTACAAGGGATACCAATGATAGGATGCTGGATGCCACCTCTAGGGCCACCCTCATCCTCCTGGGCCTGAAGCTCTGCTACCTCTGGGTCTGCCAGGCCTGCCAGGACTGGTGGCTGGAGGCATTCTGGATGACCCGAGCCACCTTCTTGGACCTCTTGTGGCAGCTCTGGCCACATCTGGAGTGGCAGGACACTAACATGTGATTGCCCCTCCTCGTGGACACTCAGCTGGCCCTTGCACTGCTCAAGCTGGCCATGCCCACCAGATTCCACTATGTGGGCCATCTCTTTGGGGTAGGCAAGGCCACTGCTGGGGAAGCCATCCTGTAGGTATGCAGTGCCCTCCAGGACATGGTGGGGCACACTATGCTCCAGGTGTATGACTTCCTGGAGGTGGTGGTGGTGGTGGGGTTCCATGCCCTGGGCTTCCCTCAGGGCCCTAGGTGGGACCCACATCCCTATCACCCCTCTTCCCCCATGGAGACCTCCCCTACTACAGCCTGAGGTGTTTCACTCGGCTGTGCTCCAGGCCGAGCTTGGATCACCATGGCACCACGGCCTGGGGCGGCCTCAGGCTCCCTGCACATGTGTCCCAGGGCTCAAAATACCTGCAGGCTTTTAAGGGCCTGAGGCTGGGACTGCCTAGTGGCAGAGATGACTGGAAGCAAAGCTGCTCCTGGTTGGTGTCTACGTGTCCGTTACCATGCAGTAACTAATCGCAAGTAAATTTGCTACTTGAATTTGCGGGTAGAAAGTTTACTCATGAGTAGCATCATTTACTGTGCAATAAACATGTAGATGTGTATGCTTACTGCATGATATGCTACGCTACTGTGCAGTAAAGTGTCTCATGGGGATGTAACCGCTAAGGTTTAATTACTTATTGTATATACAGTTCTTTGAGATCATCATATGAAAATATGTTACAAAAAGTGCTAAGCCAGATTATTATATATATCACTAATATTTAATTTTCAGCCTACTCTTGTGCTATGCTATATGACATCTATACAGTAAAGACTGATGAGCTTTCTCACTGTGAACTTTAAAGTTATAATATAATATAATAGCTCAATGAAGCTAAATGAGAACAGATGGAGATTTTGGATAAAGTGAATGAAAAAAGACCCCCTTAAAAATATGAACACTACATAACTATCTTTGTCTCTATTTTAGAGCTGTAGTAAGTTCCATGCCATGCAATATGTGAAAATGTGACTTTTTACTGCTTTGCCAAAATGATAGGGAATTGATTCTTTAGCTGCTAGTAACATATGCTCAACTGAACTGTATGTCACCTGACACTTGTTTATTGTGTTACTGTATGTAGAATCTCCTACCACATGAATGCTCCCGTATCTATTTATATAAAATGAAGTGTATGTCTGTATGTATGTAGGTGGGTTATTTTTCACTCGACCCTTTTGGGGGCTTCCAATGACTGGGATTACTTCAATTCTCAGATAACAAACTGGTACCACTCCATTTTGGATGCAGTGAATTCAGTTCAACTATCATTATTATAAAATGAATTGTCTATCTGTCTGTATGTATGTTCACTTATAACTTGAGAATGGCTGGTTCTATCTATTCTAAACCTTCCAAAATCATTGAATACCTCCCAAAGAAAAATATAGGCTTCCAGTGGCTATTTAAGGGAACAATGCTTTTCATATAGATGGTGATATGTGGCCTGCTCCAGAGTTGGTAGTTGAAGAGGGTTGTATATACTGGCACCAACAGGAAACACTGTGAACATTCATGGATTCACAGACGCTGATGAGATCATTAGGTCCAGCCCCCTGCTCTGGTCAGGAAAGAATGCTGGGGTCAAATAAGCCAAGCAAGGTGTGAGTCCAGTCTCCTTCTGAAAATCTCCAGGGTAGGTACCTGCACTACCTCTGCTGGGAGTCTATTCCAGAGTCTGGTCACACGAACTATGAACATTTTTTTCCTTATATCCAGTCTGAAACCTTCTTCTAAGAGTTTATGACCATTGCTCCTGTTTTTCCCCTGGGTCGCTTTGGTGAATAATTGTTCGTCTAGCCTTTGATGCTCACCCCTGATATATTTGTAAGTTGCCACCAAATTTCTGCAAAGTCTTCTCTTTTCTAGGCTGTCAGCCTTTCCTTGTATGGCTTGCTCTTCAGGCCTCTAATTATATGAGTGGGTCTTCTCTGGACTCTCTCAAGCTTCTCCACATCCTTCTTGAAATGTGGTGCCCAGAACTGGATGCAGTACTCCAGCTGTGGCCTCACCAATGCTGAGTAGAGTGGAAGAATAGCTTCCTTAGTTTTGCTTGTGATACATCGGTTGATGCATGCCAACATATTGTTTGGTCTGCTAACTGTAGCATCACACTGGTGGCTCATATTCATTTTATGGTCAATTATGACCTCCAGGTCTTTTTTGGATGTGGTGCTAGCTAGCACAGCACCACCAAGCCTGTAAGTTTGTTGTGGATTTTTCCTCCCCAGATGGAGCACTTTTACACTTCCCAGTGTTGAACAGCATGTGGTTCTGGTCCACCCATCTAACTCATCTATCTAGGTCCGCCTAAATTATCAGCCTACCCTGATGCGTGGTTGCACTTTCCCACAGCTTAGTGTCATCAGAGAACTTTACCAGTGTGCTTTTCACCCCCACATCCAGATCATTGATCAAGATGTTGAAAAGCACTCCAAGTACCGAGCCCTGGGGCACCCTACTAGCTATCTTGACACAGATCCATCTATTAGTACTCCCTGCATCGGACCACACAGCCGTTGCTTATAAAGAAGTTCTATAATAAAGATCATTCATATGGATGTCATTTGAAATGTCACCCAATGTTAAATATTAAACGTTAAATATGTTATACTATGTTCTTTAAAAATAAACAATATTTTTATCTAAATATATTGTAATAAGGTCTTTGAAAATAAACAAACACTTTAATTACCAAAATAACGACCCGGGTGAAGAATGGGTCCTTCCACTAGTATTTCTATAAAAGGCACTATGATTTTCTGAAACAGCATGGTAAGACTTTATTCCCTATTACATAACTTTCTCAGAAGCTACTGATTATTTAGAGAAAAATAATGTTCAACAAGCCAAAAACAAACAAAAAAATTGTCTTCAGCTGCCTAGCTCTCACTAAAATACAAGTGAGGATATGTGTGATTATTGAGGAAAATACATGAAGATCTTACTTCAATTCCATGTGGGCACAACAGCTGTTCAGCAAATTTCAGCCATAACAGTCAGCTTTTCTATATAAGGAAATAAAAAAATGAAGTATAAAGAAAGGGCATTAGCAAACAGAAGTGGAAATTAGTCAGAAATTAGCATACATGTGTCACTCTGCTTTGGTAGACAACAGTTATTTATTCAGAAGTACACAAGTACAAACTAGACTCCTTCCAATAGTTTTAGATGCTTTTGACATAAGTTAAAATATCAGTATACAAAATTATGTTAATTGCACTAAATAACACCAGTCCCATCCAATATGAACACAGTCATCCAGTAAACCTGATGAGTTAAAGACTGAGGCAATCCACCTTTCCAGGTCCTGAATATCCTCATTCTTGTCTTCCTCCCCTCTAGTCTTTGCTCCTGACAAAGCACCTTGATTGACGTCCCCAGACTGCCTCTGGTCAGCTTGTGTTTCCCTCCAGCACAATGTGGGGATTGTTAACAAGGCATGTTCTGCTTGCTGCGGGGGCAGTGGAGTTGAGCAAATGACACACTGTTCCTGAGATGAGGGAGATGGGGCAGGGAGAGGGGAATTCTGGAGGACTATGTTCTCTTCTGAGAAAAGCCACAGCATATACAAGCATTTATTCTTCCAGGAGACACTCTCGCAGGAGTGATTTGGCTCTGGTAGTTTCCAAGTTATTTTTCTCCTGGAGTAGTCATTTTTACCTTAAGAGAAAAAAAACTCATGAACATCTGTGCACTCATGGTTTCATTGGGAGAACAGCAACTCTCCCAGGAAAAACTGAATGTCTGTATGAGGCCTCTGTTTGTTATGCCTCTGGGCAGAAGTGAAAATACAATCTACATGTGGTCCACAGGGAGCAGAACAATGAGTAGGCTCAATTCCATAGCTGCTGCTACTCAGTTACTTACTACATGGAAAGATAATTTTTTTCCTTCTGCCTTTTAAGATCAAGGTGACTATCTTATTCTGAGGTGCACTGTATACAAGAAAATATGGTAATTGAAATTGGCTCTAATTAGCTTTGAGTATAGGCAAGTAATTAGGAGCATCTATACATGTTCTCCGGGGTGAAGAGGGGGCACTTTAATTAAAGTGGTTCTGAGAGCTGCTCTAATTAAAGTGCCAGCAGCATCACATATATTCAGCATCCCATAATTCAAAAGAGCAGCAGGGGCACTTTAACTAAAGTTCGTTCAACGAGATTTAGTTAAAGTGCCCCTGCCACCATTCTGAAACATGGGGATGCTAATACTGTGACATAGAGGCTGCTGGTGCATGCTAATTAGCACGTTTCAGCAGCCTTACAGCAGACTCAATTGAGTTTGCTCCAACACATGTTAATTATTACATGTCAGAAAAGGCCTTTGTCACATGTATAGGTGCCCTAGGTGCCTGTGGATGTGTCTACATGTGCAAATAATGTGGGATCAGTTTACTCTAGAATAAACTACTGTAGAGTAAACTGTCCTGGGCATGAGTCTACATGTGCAGGGACATGGGAGCAGATTTGCTGCTTCTAGCAGTAGACTGCTCCGGCTCCCTGTAGCTCTGTACCATGTCCCTGAAGCAGCCAGAGGGAGCTCTAGGTTCCCCCTGGGATTAGGGGCTGGCAGTGAGCATGGGATCAGAAGAGAGCTGTCTCCTGGCAGAGGTTGGACATTGCTTCTTGCCCCCAGAGCTTCCTGCTGCCAGGGGGACTCCACCACTGGAGCGTGGTGGGGACAATTTACCCCTGCCCCACCAGCAGGGAGCTTCCAGCTTCTGCTTCATGATCATGATTGAGAAACGGGGGCTAGGAACTTCTTATCTCCGAGCACCAGCTTCGTGGTCATGGAGCCTGGGTTGGGAGTTTCTTATCTCCCAGCCCAAGCTCTGTGATCATAGGGCCTGGGTTGGGAGAAAAGTATCTCCCATCCTGGGCCCAGTGACTTCGGAGCTCAAATGGGAGATAAGCATCTATCAGCCCCTGCTCTCCAATTATGATTGGGAAGTGGGAGCTGGGAGCTCCCTGCTGCTGGGGCAGAGGGACACTGTCCCCACCTAGGCTCCAGTGGTGGAGCCCACCCTGGGAGCAGGGAGCATTCTCTTCCCCCCTGCTGCCTGGGTGACCAAAAGCACATTTGCTCTCAGTTGGCTGTCTGCATGTGCTGTACTGCGCAGTAGATAACTGATAGTAAATTTGCTACTTGTATTTATAGGTAGCAAATCTACTTGTGATTTGAGCAAATTACTGTGCAGTAAGCATCTGCACATGTAGATGGTGATGCTTACTGCACAGTAATTAGCTCTAAGCTTGAGTGAAGTATCTTGTGTAGACGTACCCTATTATAACAGTATTTTTATTGCTGCTGTTGTTCTATGAAGCCTATTAGGAGGCATTTATGTATAGTCTAAACTTTTGCCTATGTCATAGGGAGTGGGTATGATCAGTGTCAGGCCAGTTGAAGTAGCAAGTTAGCAAGAATGCATCCTACTGGTACTTTTCTTCCCCTTCCTTTGGATATAGAATGCTTCTTAATGTCACTGAATCAAAGGTGAGATTGTTGTCCTGATCCATGCAGATGCCAAAAACCCTAATGATCCACTCCAGTAAAGAGACTGTTTTAGTATAAATATTAGATGCAGAATTTCCTATTTATTATGCTTTACTGGACTTCTAATTAAGACCTATGTAATATCACTCCCACACAGAGCAAGGAAGGGTTCAGTTTTGAAGATACCTGATTTTCATATGGGTGTGGAGATCAGCTGTTATATGACTAGGGATAGGAAATTACCATATAGGTCTACAGGAAATATCTGGCACTCTGTCACTGACCACAGTTGTGACTACACTATAGTGTGTAATGGAAAAACTAGTATTTATGCAAATAGCTTTCCTTAATTGTTTACAACTAAAATGAGCTCTGTGAACTAAACTCTGTCTTGGTATAAAGATATATAGTTCCTATTAATTTTACTGGAATTTACACTTGATAACTCAAGCCCAAATACAGGCAGGAGGGGAGCACATTAGCAAAATATGTATCAGTACCATATTAGCCCTCAGCAGCTATTGGTACTGTGCTGTTCAGTAATCATTCAGAGTTATGGATTCTGACAGGGATCTTCATTCAGTGTCTGAGTTGACTTGATCAATGTTGTGTTGTGCAGAGGCTCATTTTTACACAAGGACTGGTTCCAGCTGGCTTTTGTGAGAGCCTCTTAAAAGTACAGTTCCCCACAGGTGTAACGAATTACAAATACTGTCTTTAAACAGCCAGATTGTACTGGATGTATTCCTACGCTGCAGTTGTGGGTCTTCATGGCATACCATAAATTGTTGCCTTGTGGAGCTGAGCCCAGTTCTCTGCAATATGAATGTACCCCACTGTGTAGATAAGAGGAATGGAGAGTTCTTAGCACCTCTGCAGTATCAGAGCAATTGGACTAGACAAGCATCAGATAAGGTGCATGTGAAGAAGTAACTTAGTTCCTTTTACCAGTCCCCATGGTAACAGAGGCCACTATATAAAACTAAGAAGGAAATACATTTTGTAAGATGCAAGGTCTATCGACCCTGTGAACACCGGAACTCACTATGAGGCATGCAAAGCAGTCAAATAACTAAAATGTACCTAGTCAGACCCACCCAGTAAGAAAACATTAAAAGCTTTAATTTGGCAACAAAAATATTTCTCATTGATTTGTATTGTCATAGTGATTTTCATTGGTCAGGGCTCTATTGTGTTAGTTACAGACCAACAGGGATTGGAAAGATGACCCCATCTTAAAGAGTTTATTAGCTTAATTAGCTGTTGTAGTGCCTGTGACAAAACCAATATCTTTGTTGAAGGAGAAGCCTTTGCACCTTTATGAATAATAAATTTATACCTTTATGATAAAACAAATTACACAACCTGCAGTTCTTCAACAGTCTTCAAACATCTGAGTTGCTTCATTCTGGTTCCTCAAAAGACTTGTTCCTTCTTGGCTTTTCCAGGAATTTCTGAGCTGATCTTTCAGCTCTGAGAACAAACAGCTTGTCTAAATATTCTCTGCTGATTCTGTGTCTGCAATAACCTTAAACCCTTTCAGGCTCTGCTTTGGAAAGGAAAAAAAATCACCTTAACTTTCAGTTCTGGGAATAGATGGACTTGAAGCATGGATAAGTTGGCACTTACATCTAAGACACCAGGAACCATCCTGCCAATAGAGGCCTGTTGCTTCTGCAGCTGTTCCATTGCCCTGCTCATGTGGCTTCTGTTTCTTTGTTCAACTGTTGTTATCTTGTTTCTATAGCTAGCATGTAGATTTTAATTGCCACAAAAGTCATGGAGAGCTTTTATCATAAACTATATATTTCTTGGATTTCATTTCATCTCATTGAGGTGAAGCACAGGACCCTATCAACCCATGTTACACTCAACTTGACAGTGTGGGTTGTACCCCAATCCTCACCCCAGTCAAAGGATCTCTCTCACTTGATAATTCATAGAATTTGGATTTAAAAGGAAGATCTATGTTAATCTTTAATATCAATGATGATGGATAGTTCATATGTGCTTTTGCTAGATGACTAAAGGGTATGAGATTACTCTTTACACTTGCATGATGTCATTGCATTGCCTCCCTTTTTAGGTACTGTTCTCACTCTTGTTTACAGATAGAATGGGAATTTGTGGAGACGGAAGTTCTTCACAAGCAGTGCTCCCCTCCCTCTGAGGATCTGGTTCAAAAATCAGATGCATGGATACAACCTTTTTAAAATATGAGGATGTTTGGAATACATATGTTTTGTTCAAGTACCATGTCACTTAGCCCTTCAGTATCCCTGCTACTGGTCTGAATGTCACCAACACCATAGAACTCATAAGAGTAACTGGAGGGGGAGGGGGGCAACTAGGGCAGCAACCTCGAGTGCCATTTATGTTGGGGCAGAGGGGTGGGAGGAGGCTGCAAAAACAGCCTTCACCACAGCAGTGGCTGATTGCACTGCAACAATCAGTTCTGCAGCAGCTGGCATTGCCCCCTGTGTCATAACTGTCTAGGGCATAGGACTGCCCTGGTATACCTGGTGTTTGCAGTGAAAAGAATATTTTGCATAATTTCCATTTTTTTAAAACAGTGTCACAACAGCCCAGTTTACCTAGGCAACTGTTTACAGAACAAAACAAACAAACAAACAAAAAAAATCTTCAATGACCATAAAGCTTTATATTTTCAAGTGTGGAATTCTAAGCTAAATACTTTATTTCTCGTCCTGAAATGAAATTTATCATGGCATGTGCAATTCAGTTATTCCTGGTTTAAGCTAGGTCAAAGACATTTCTCTGAGGAAGGCTTTTTTAAAATCTTATCCATAGCAGTGAATGAGTAAGTAGTTTAACACTGCTGTACATTAAAAAGATATTTTTTAATTTGGATATGGGAAGTTCACACACCCCTTCTTCTCTCCCTAGCTGTACTTTTAGTATGTTTTCAAACTTGGTGCATGACTTCAGTGAAAAGTTATACAACGTTTTTCAAGTACTTTTTGCGTCAAAGCCAAAGCGAACTGGCAAGACTTACATGATTTTTAAAACATAACTATACAGTGACCCAAGTTTAGTCAGAGGGGAAGAGAGTTGGTGATACGTTCCATTGTGGAACTCAAACAAGGCTTTCCACGAAGCTTGGAGGCACTGAGATTTGAGATTTAATTTTGGGTTCAGGATCACTTGAATGTCTGCAAAACTTCACTATTTTTTAGGAATTTGCATTGAATTTTAAGTTCCATGTGAGTTAATGCAGCTCTGTCCCTGCTTCCTTTCTTGATCTCTATCAAGGGAGGGTAAAAAAAATGTGAGTGGGTGGTGAGGAGGTACTGCTGGGAGGAATTGTGGTTGCACTCTGTTTTAGCCTTGCTTGATTTTATATTTTATATATGAATATTGTTTAGCCACTTTCAGCTATTATTAAAGGGTAAACTGTGGTTTGGATCAAATTATATTTGCCTAAAAGATTTGGAGAGCCATCTTAAAAGAAGCAGAATCTGTACCCCCATGGAATCCTACTGCCCTCAGCCAGGGCCAGGAGTCTGTCCCATGGAAAATTTGCCAGAGCATTGACTCACAGGACAGGAATAAATGTAAAAATATAGTGCCATGGATTAGTGAAGATCTACACTTGAAAAATTATCCTAGTTAATGGGCATACTAAAAAAAAAGGTGTGTGTGTGGGGGGGGGGAATCTATTAAAATATATATAGCAGTAGATTTCATATTATTTAAAGCTCATTTTCTGTAAAAAAAAAAAAAAAAAGACCATATTTGGATTTTTTTTAATATGTCCAGTAGTCTGGATAAATGCTAAACTTTAAAACTAGCCAAGTTCTCTTAAATGGATAAGACAATTCAGTGTTCTGTCCGTGAATGCTTGTACCAGGCTTAGCTGTCTGGATGGATTTTCAGAACTGCCTTGGAGCACTTTTAAATTAACATTCCAGGCTGCCTTGTTTGTTTGCTTGCTTATGGAAGAGAATTGGGTAGATGGTTACTTCAAGAACCCTTGAAGGAAAGCTAGTTCTTTATTGGGATAACTGCTTCAGAATCCCTGACTAGGTCTCTAAACATAGTTAAGCTACTTTGTGACGATCCCTTCCTTGCATCAATATAACAATGGTGCCTTTGGTTAATATCTGTGGATGTATCTACATGGGATGTTTACTGCGGAGCTGCCTAATTAGCTCTGCAGTAAAAAATCACCATCTACACATGCAATCCTATTAGGTTGCAGTAGACTAATAAACTCTACCACCGGGTAGTCTGCGGCAGTGTTATTTCATGCACTGTAGCACATGTGTAGATGGTGACAGTGCTTGCTGAGGCACAAGGGTCCTTCAGTGCAAGGACACCCTTGTGCCTCAGGCAGCTGCTGTGCAGCACATGGAGCCCAGTTAGACAGCTCTGGGCTGGCAGGCTGACCCTCAGGTCCCCTGTCAGCCTCAGCTGCTGCAACTGAGCTCCATGTGCTATGCATGAATAATCACAGAGCAATATGCTCTGGAGTTTTATTCTCCTGGGTGCATATTCAAACTGTGTGCCTGGGAGCAAAAACCTCTGTAGCAGTAAACTCCAGAGTTTATTTGTGTGCATCAGTCACATGTGTAGATGTACCCTGTGTGGACTTCGTTTGAAAGGACCAAGAAGAAACTGGATTTGAGGAAATTGCCAACCCATGTCTAAATAATTAGAACAACCCATTTTAAGATAGACCTGAATGGAGGTCATATCAGCTTTAATTTGTTCAGGTTAGACCAATCTATTGAACTTCTATTCCAGCCCCACCCCTTCGTATCAAGGTAGGTCACAGTCCCCCAGCATCCCAGGATACTTTGTGGTCTCCACTAACACCCTCCCCCGACAGGAAGGTGGGCTAACCTCTGCCAGTGCTCCTCTGCTCTGGTTGAGCTGGGGCAGCCCTGCCCTGCCCCTAAGCTGTCATAGAGTTGAGGCAGAAAAGCCTCTACTTTCAACCCGGTGTCAGCTGGACAAGGCAGTTGGAATGGAAGTGGGGGAATGGAGCCCACCACCCTGGCCACAGCCCCCACTGAGTTGGGGTCTGCCCAGCTGTGGGGGACCACAGGATGGGAGCTTTTCCCTTACTGCTGTGCCTGCCTGGCTGGGCTGGCTGCCAGCTTGGCTGGATAGCTGGACAGACACAGAGGTGGGGGAAAATCCCCCACCATGTAGGTCTCCCAGCAGACCCCAGCTTGGCAGAGGGCCAGAGCTATGGTGGGGGGCTCTGTTCTCCTGCCACGACTCAGCAGCGGTGATTTGCAGGGCAGGGAAGGGCAGGGCAGATCAGGGCAGGGCAGCTGGGCAGGCACAGCAGTGGAGGAAAAAACCCTGCTGAATACCCTCCCCCCACCCATCTCTGGGGGCGGGGAGGGGGGGTTGTGCGGCAGGGGCCTCTACTTTCTTTTCTCTGCCCCCCCGTCTGACCACGGCAGAGCTGGGGACAAATTCTGTGCTGGCTCCCAGCTCCCTGCAACTGACAGCAGGAGACTGGGGGAGTGAGCAGGGCAGCCAATCAGGGATGGTCCCCACTTGGCTAGGCTCAGCTGCCTGTGACAATGTCTGGCAGGCTGGGAGGTGTGTGGCAGCATCCCCTGGTTTCTGGCCTCAGCCATGCAAGCAAATGCCTGCCTCCCCAACCCAAAAGTGAACATGAGTTTCATTTGCTTATGATCCAATCTATGCAGCTTAGAGAAAGCTACATATATTGAATCAATTCTGCCCCAAGCGTTTTGAATGTCTGTACTTAGCCCCAGTTATTCTTTCCTTTCTTTTAAGTCCCACACTTCTGCACTGAGGTGTGATGATATCATTTAACAGGGTAAGAACCTGCTATTTTCAAGGAAGTAGTCTGCTGTGGGAGCTCTTTGGAAGCCGGGGGGTGGAGGTGGGGAGGGAAGGAGCTTTGCTTGCCCAAACTGTCATTCTAACAAGAGTATAAAACATTATTTTTCTTCCCCTGGCCTTCCCACATGCTGGTTTGCTCAGTGGCAGTATTTTTTCCCCTTTTTGTCAGTGTCTCATTGCCAGCAAGCAAACTTATTCTAAGACTCGCAATATTCCATAATCACAAAGGCCTTGTGTAGCATTTAAATAGCACTTTGTTGCATTTTTCTCTTAATTTCTCAAAGTGTGCTATAAATTTGATGGTGACTGTGCTACTTTTAACAGTGTAAGATCTTATTAGGCCTCACTAAGCCCTGGCTTGGCTCAAGATAGTGTACAAGCAGACCACAATAGATGAGGTGCAGAGGGGATCTGTTTTCCCTGGAACCTGGTTCAAATAATCCCAGACATTTCTTTTTCTTTTGTAAACCTGACTGTTTTTAAAAAAACATGTAGTTGGTCAATGGTTTCCAGAACAAGCCTGCACATAAACAAGCTATTTTCTAAAATTTTCAGCCCTGCAAACAAACCAAATGTCAAGCAACTGTTGTTTCTGGCATACGTACAACCAAGGATCTGCAATCAGACTTAAATTTGTCAAAAATGCAGGAGCCTGAATACCACTCAGCAGACATTACTGTGAATACACTCTCAACACAACTATAGAGTAAGAAGTCCCTTGCATCTTTTTATTCATAGAACAGACCCACTTTTTAAGAGCCTGTACTTCCCTCAGTAGCTGTTAAACTGTTCATCCCTGACTGCTGTTGAAGCTGTGAAGGAAGGGCTATGATTCTGCCTCTTCTCCATCCTCTCTGGAATGATTAGCTGTCTCTCTCCATGTAGTTATTGCATGCAGCTGAGTGCGTTGTTCCTTGGCCCTGCATGGAGGCACAGCAGGAAATAAAAAGCTCTTGATTTCAGCAATGTAGCCTTTCACTAGTGAGCAAGTATCTCAGCACTATGAGTGGGATTACTGAGGCCACTCTCAAACCTATTTCCGTTTTGATTTAGGCCTTGGGTTTGTTTTTAAAAAGGACTAGGCTCCTTTCTCAGAAGGTAATCCCAGTGGATTTCGGATCAAGGTGAAAAGAGTGGGGATGCCAATAATTTAGCAAACCAGTAGAGGGCTTTTCTACAGACAATACCTTCTGAGTAGTTTGTAGTGGAATGATATTTTGTGTCACTTTAAGGACAGAGGGCTCTGAAGCTAATACTGAGGAGCAAGTTGTTGTACACAGATTTGTCCCACTTAAGAACTTGAATTCTCATCATTTGTTGGTAAATTATGAACTGTTTGCAGTATCACTGAATTGGTTGAGGGTTTTCCCCAGCTCTGTCTTGATAGTTGTTACCCTCTAAAAACATTTACATATTTTGTCTTATTTGGGAAGGTTTTCATGAGGATCTCATTCTGTCACTCTTACCTGACAAGTACTCCCACTGCAAATAAGGACTAAGGACATTGTAGCTGAACCTCTGTTCTTAGATTCCCCACTTCTGTGTTTTATTATTCTTGACTGGAAATAACCATCAAGGGAAGGGAATAGATTGTTTGCAATGGTGGCTGGTACACAGAACAAATGAAGAGGATAAAAATGTCCCCTTAAGTTCAACATCCTTCAGTCCTGCAAGCATACAGAACTTTTGCTGTGGAAAACCTGGAGCGGGTGGTGTTGCTGAGAAGCTTTCTGCTAGGTGTTCTGGCAGGTGGGAGACAAATAGGGAGAGAAAAGACTACCCACCTCATTTCAGGATGGAAAAACTGGGACACGTCACTATAAAGGTCAAGATGGGAGAACATAGGACTTGGGCTCAATCTGTCCCTCTTCCAATCTTTTAAAAATTACTTTGCTCTCCCACCCTATCCCATTACTACAGAACCACTATGAGCAGAATCAGCTACACACCTGTCCACTCCCCCCACTTTTTTTTCTGCCTTCTTTTTGTGCAACCCTCGAGGATCAGAAAACCTACCCTGTGTGAAGAAAACTCTCCAACTCCTTTCTGACTGTATTGCTACCTTTGAAAAAACAGGGGTAGAGGCAACAAGTAACCATCTTCATACAGCTTAGCTTTCTGCCTCCAGGGGCTGAATTTAAAAACAACTAAAATGTCGTTTTCCTGGTTGGTTTCCTCTGTCTCTGGTGCCTACAAATGCCCCTAATCTCTCAATGGTAGCCTTCAGGTAGAAGAAGCAGCCTGTTCTACCTGCAACCCCTAGAGGCAGCTGGTGATGCTTCAGTTTGAGTTATATAGACTGTATATCAGGGCTTTCCTGCAGAGACTCTCCAGCTGCTCATTCAGCAAACCACTGCCCTTATTATTTTGGCTACAGCAGCAGCTGGGGTCTCAGGGTTTCACTTCACTCCCCCAGGTTCTACTATATGACCCGACCCCAGGGGGCACAAGGTAGATGAAGGTGAAGCAAGGGAGATGAAGTTGGGCTGTGCAGGCTCCCATCTGTATGTGCAGTAGGGAGCACCCATGCACACACTTGTTCTGAGGGCATGCAGCCTGGGGGGCCTTTTGCCCTCACTAGTGCTTTTCCCACTGTGTGTCACCTCTGCTAGTGTGGCTGGTGGGGCATGTGGCCCCCAGCGTATTTGAAGCTGGGCAGCCACCCTGACCTGTGTAACTATAAACTAGGTTACAGACAGCATTACATTTTTTATGTATTATGGGGTTAAATGGCTGAATAGTCAACACAGACTTCATATTTTACTTTCAGCAATCAACTGCAATTTTAGCACTAAGCAGCTAGCTGCTTGGGTTATTTATTTCTGCTTCTTGAGATAATTGTTCTGTGGCAAGATGGGCAGATTACCAAAAGGTAGCTCCAGACTATTCAGAGATCCCATATGGATGGTTAATTTATCCAGGTGGTCTTGGCCATTTTATCTTACAGCATAATGAAACAAGATTAAAGACTTGGAGGTGAAGTATGGCTATGGTAGAGTGGATAACATAACTTTCCATCTGAAAAACTAAATTCCTGATAGGATAGGTCATTGAAATTGTCATCCATTGCCAAAGCCTACTGCCTTCCAGTGACAGGAATGTCCAAGAGCCTGTCATGTTATTTTAATTTATTTTTATTTCTAATAAAGCACATCTGGAAAAGAAGATTCTCTATAACTTCCAATGCAGGAACCTTGTTAGCAGAGAACAATTTGGCATTCATCCTTTTGTCTATGCAAATTGTAACTCTCTGTATACTGGCAAGAGTAAATTTCTCAAGAGAGATTTATAGAGAAGTGATCTTATGCTGATACAGGTTGATTTATGTTAGACACCTTAGTGCCATAACAGGCGGATCATGTTGAAAAGGACACAAATGATTTCCTAAAGAGCTGTAAATTTACTACTTGAACCTGAGAGCTCCCTGAAGAATGAAAAGGTTATTTTACTTGTGGACTGCTCCTTCCATTCAAATGTTTACTTAATGAAATAAGCAAGTCACCAACATGAAATGGGTTTTAGAAACCAAGATCGCTGTAAGTAGTGGTCACTCAAACCAGAATCAACCACAATGATCCCTTAAGTAATTGTCAAGTCAATTTGATTTCCTTTATTAATTCCCATTCTTTCAGAAGAGGGAAATAAGTATACATATTATTGTGATTTCCTATTAACTCAAAACAAAAATCTTACCGATAGCAAAATGGTGGTGTCACAGAATTGATTAATTCCCCACCATTTCCTGTTACAGTAAATCAGTATATTCATTATCAGTGGTAAATGATGGTATGGGAAAGGGTCCTGAAGTTTTTTTAATTTCTTAGAGATATTAGGGAACCGGAAAGAAGAGATCATTTATTTAAATTAGGCCCCACTTGAGGCGTCCATCACTATACATATATAGTGAGAGACATTCTCCTCCCTGAAAAAAGTCACTCACTCACTCACACACACACAGAGGAAAATAATTTCTTATTTTTCAAATGGGTAACAGATATGTCAAGACATCAAGACTTATGTTTAAGTGCTAAAACCTAGTTTCCATGGGTGAATCTATGATTTTTGAAGTGCTAAAAAGTGAAATAAGAGGAGAGAAACCAGGAGCAGCTAGCACACAGCAAAAATGTCCTAAGAAAGGTTATCTTGATTAGTGGAACATCAAGACTGTTAAAAAGGAGAGACTTAAAGGTAGCACATTTCTGAATCTGGACTAGTGATATTATGGGCCAGAGCTGGCTCCAGCCTTGTCAAGAGTAGGGTAAGAGCATATTGCAACTGCTAGTATTTTGACTTTTAATATGAATGCTTACTATGAATTAAATTAAAATATGTGCTAACTGTCCTGGCAACAAGGCCCTAAAAACAGCTTGTTTTACAGGAAGCTTGAAATGAGACCAGCATACAGCCCTTAAATTACATTAGCTTCTGAGAGGAAAAAAATATGTTTGCAACTCCTTTTATGTCTAAGACCATGATCACTATAGTTTCATAGATGTTAAGAGTGAAAGGGACCTTACAGATCATCAGGTCCAGCCCCCTGCTCTTGGGCAGGAAAGACTGCTGGGGCTAGATCACCCCAGCAAGATGAGCATCAAGATGCTTTTTGAAGATCACCAGCGTGGGTGACATTACCACCTTTGAGTGGAGCCTGTTCCAAATCCTCAGTACTCAACTTGTAAAAAAGTTTTTCTTATGTCTAGTCTGAAGTTATCTTCAGTCAGCTTAAGCCCATTATTTCTTGTCCTTCCCTGGGGGGCCTTGGTGAATAGTTGCTTCCCCAGGCCCTGATTTACTCCCCTGATATAAGTATTTTTTTTTTGCTTAGTTTGCTTAAGTATTTCAGGGGAGTACAACAGGGCCCTGGGGAGCAACTATTCACCAAGGACCCCCAGGGGAGGACAAAACTGCTAGCTATTTTGACTGCTAACTATGATGACTGACCTCAGGTCAGTCTTGCACACAGCCACACTCAGTTTTGTGTCCTGAAATAAATGAAATCATCTCCTCAAGACACAGATTTACTTTATTAGCTGTCTTCTCCCATGCAATGTTTATTTATACTGCTACAAGCAATCCTTCATCTATATTGTTTCTATGTTCCTGTCCCCTCAAAGTATAACTTCAGGGAGATTCAAAGGAAATGCAAGAATGGCAGCCCCAAGTGCTTCTGCTGCTCCATGCTGGGGGAGCTTATGATGAGGCAGCAGCAGCTCATGCTGCTACTGCCACAACCCCTGGTCCTGCTCCTGCTCCCAGAGAACTAAAATCTAAAGTTACACCTCTGCTATCCCCCCATGAGTCACTGCTCTTATAGCATTTTTTAAAACTTTACTGCAATGCCAACAGGGCCAGAGCGTCTATACTTTTCCTCTTGTTTCCTTTCAAGTTCCTAGTGTATCTTGAAATAGCAGAATAAGAAGCATCTTTATCTTTCAAGTGGACTGTTTTATATCTCCAGGTAAAGCTGCAGCTAAATATTGTGCTGCAGACTGCTCCCAGAAATGTGTCCTTTTTTTGTCTTCCTTCACACTCCTGACACCCTCCTTCCTCAACTGTCCAGATACTATTATCAGTCATCAGTCTTGCCCCTGCCCTCTCTCCCCTCCTCACAGAAGAAAAAAGATGGAAGGAAGGAAGGATGGATGGTGGTGGTGCATGAGTAGAGGAAATGTAAAAATTATGTTTGGAAATAGTCTAGTTGTTTTCACAGTAACTGCACTGGAAAAACAAACAAGCAGCAGAATAGGCTTTTCACTAAATGCACAATCCTTTAAGGCACTTTAAGTGGACAAAAAATAAGTAGAAAAAATATAGAAGAATATAGGGTAAATCAATGCATTTAAAACTAAGCAAAAAAAAAGGCAGTAAACATAATACTGTCTGAACATTAAATTAAATATATTGCAAACGGACCCCTGTGTTTCCAGACAGTACAGCTAATAGGGTTTTGTAGAATGTTGTGGCAAACTTATTTGATGTAGGTTTTCTATTCCAAAATATTTTAAGGAATGAAGTCCAGGTATAAAATATATAAAAAAAAACTAAACTAAAACAACAACACTCTCTTACCCCCACCAGAAACAAACAAAAAAAACCCCCTTGCATATTGTTTTTAGATGTAGGGGAAAGAAGGTAGAAGTTATGCACCTAACGCATAGGCCTGGCCAGCTACTGGAATTCTTCTCTGCTTAAAGGGCCTCCATCCTCTTGTCTTCTTAAACAATTCTGAAACAAGCTATGTGACATCAATCTGTGAAGTGGCCAGCAGTTTGGGTGACCTCAAGCTGTCATTAGTCAGTCTCATTTTTGGGGGTCTTTGGCACCCATATGATTTATATAAAAGTTGTGTGTGTCTGTATCTCAGCCAGGATCATCTACATTTTAATAAGTTTAGTATCATTTATTATACTAACCCATTTCCTATATTGTCATAGGGTATGAGCATGCCAAATCTCTATCTATTACAGCTAGAATATTTAGAAAAGCAACCCCCCTTATAATCATCATGTTTTGCATTGTTACATGACCCTAAAGTTTATAAGCATGACTTTTATACAAATGTGTATAGAGGGAAAAGTGTTTAAGAACTGTGGTGATTGTCTAACCCATGAAGCCACACATAACTGGATACCTGGAGGCAGCCATAGCCCAAATAGTGGCAGCCTTGCAGGCTACGCTATCTACACCTGCTGAAAGGCTACAAGAACACGGAGGAAAAATAAATGCATATGAAAAGTAACCTGTAACCAGGGTATGGAGAACTTATGCTTCTAGAAAAGCAGAAAGTTCAAGAAGTACATTGAAATGTATGAGCGATGTCAGATAACAAACTTGAATGTTTTAAGGTGTTATGCGAAATAAAAATCCGTTAAAAAACCTACTTCCTAGCAGCCTTTGTGTGCACTTTTTTTTAATGGGGTTAGGGGCATAATGCACCTCCTTTCAAAGAGATGTAATGTTTGGCAACAGTATCCTTTCCACTCAATTGAAATGGACAAAAAACTCACACAACAGCCTGTGATATAGCATAGAGTAGCCAACACATTGTGCTTTCCTCTTGGAGTGTGTTCTTAACATGTTCCAAAGACGTCTTTGACCACTTGTACTCTGCCGTGTTTCCCTCCCAACAGATATCACACTAATTAAAAGCTTCCACAGTTTGCTTTATTATTGTATAATTAATTTTTATTTTCTGGAAATCATTATTCTCTTTGACTTGCAATACAGGGGTGTAAAACCTTTTAATCTATACATGTCCTAAATGATCAAAATGTGCACAGACTTTTGGGGAAAATTCCTTTCTGGATCTGGAGTTAGCAATGTCAGCCAGCTAGTTAAATTCACAAAGTTGAATCACTGAGATTCACAGTTTGGTTCCATTCACAGCTCTTCCAGAAACCCTGTTGGCAAATCACCTAGGGCACCTATACACATGCATCAAGGCTGCTCCAATGCACTATTAAAGCATGTTGAAGCAGACTCAATTAATCAAGTCTGCTGAAGCACGGTAATTAGTGCACTCCAGCAGACTCCAGTGTCACATGTATAATCATCCACATGCTAAAAAATGGCAGTGGGGGTGCTTTAATAAAGCTCTTTCAATAAGCTTTATTTAAAGTGCCCTACACCTCCATTTTTCAGTGTGAGGATGCTGATACATGTGATGCTCTGGGTGCTTTAATTAAAGCGGATCTCAGAGTGGCTCAAATAAGTGTCCCCTGCCCTCCTGCACATGTATAAACAACCTTAAACTGTTTGCATCTCTTCTCCACCTTGTTTGTATGCCTACTTCCTCCTCTTTTTTTCTTCTGCAGACCTAACTACCTCAAGTAAACCCTTTGGTATAGGGACTACTTCTGTGTAAATTCAGGGCCCAGCACCAGGCAGTCCTAATCTCAGCTATGGCATTTAAGTGTAACTGAAATAATTACCATTGCATTTTGCCTATTATTTTAACTCAGTGTTATTGTTTTAAATATAACGGAATAATTTGGAGATTGGAAAGTAACTTTGAGCATTTTTGAGCTAGGTTTGTATATATTCCAGGTCACCTATGACAGCACCACCCACACATTTCCCACAGAGAGGTTGTTGAGTGTCATGTTCTCAACCTGCTAGGTGTGAGGAGCAGGCATATCTTTTTGTGAGGTCTGTGTTTGACTGGCAGAACGGTATTGCAATGTATACTCCTATCTAGGTCAGGAAATAAGGCTGCATCCTTGCAGCAAAAAGCAGACTATTTAAAGCCTTAATATGTCATGAAAGAGGTAGACCTAAGGGTCACCAGCTCAAGGTATACATACATTGCCTGAAAGGCTGAAAGCAGATGTCTTCTTTGGAGTGAGATCAGCCATGCCACAATATATCACAGTACACCTGATCTGCTTCACGGATGTCTACAGACATCACTGGGGCTGTCATCCCACAGAGTTGGTCCCCTGCCTCTCCCAGGGCTTCAGGGGCCTAAGCCTATAGGAAAAGTGGAAACCCCCCACTTGCAGACACACCCTCATGTTGGGAAGCAGGGGAATCCCACTGCAGGAGATTCAAGCATGCAGTGGGAGGGACTTTCATAGGGGGTCCCCTGTCTGTGCTTGCTCACTGTATCCCATTACAGGGCAGAGCAGCCTAAGGAGCCTGGCTGCTACACATGCCTATGCTCACCAGCCCTCTATTACTAAGTCAGAGCTGTGCAGGCAAGAAATGGTATTACCGCTTAATGTTCAACTGGTCACAGCACTTTCTAACTTTAACATTATTTAAAAATTCCACAGATGTAGTATGGTCTAAGTGTAACATGTAAATTCACCCTTATTAGTTTGTTTGGTGCAAGGACTGAGTTTTGTATTTTAAGAATGGACTGAGGAGCTTCTAATGGAGCAAATCTAGCCTGCAAGGTTGCAGGCTCACCAACCTACTTACAGCTATATACAACCACATTACTAACTAAACAAACCCCAGACAAAACTCATTAAAGCACATGAATCCATTGATATTGAGATCTCATTATTGCATCCTTTCTCTCAATAGATAAAAATCATTGTCTTACATTTCTGTAATTGTTAGTCTCTTCCAAAAATACCCAGCACTATCAGGAAGCATTTTTCCATTGATATTATTGGAGGCACCAACTATCCATTACTATCATGGTTCTAGCTAATAATAAAGAGTCAGTTTATCCTTCCTTCCATGAAAGAACAAACAAAAAAGCACCCTACGGGCTGCCCTGAAGAAAGTAAATCTTGGTGAGCTGATCTTTATTCTTTTTCTCTTTGCTGCATCAGCAGGTCACTGGTGCTAGCAAGGGAATGGATTCAGTGCCCAGATCCCCAAAGAAGCATTAGGAGATGAAGCTCACTGCATGGAAGTTTTATGCTAGCTCTGAGAACCACTTCCCCATCCTGGGACCTGGGAAGTGTGATTCTAATAGTATCCCATTTATCACTGCCATGTGGGATCAGATCAAACAGAAAGAGCTGAACCCTAAAAGCAGCATTTTCCAAGATTTTGGGGTTTCCCCTCACCGCAGTGAAATCAGGAGAGAGAGGAGGACCAATGGAATAGCTTTGGGGGGGGGCGGAGGGGGTTCAGGTGGACTGGAAAGAGAGTGACTGAGTAACTTTGGGGTACCCAAGGCTGTATGGGCTGGTTTGGAGACAGAGGCAATGCTCAACCTTTCAGAGGGGTAAGAGAACCTCTGGCTGGGTGGGCTTTATCTTAGTAAATGCCTTTATCGAGATGAACTGCCTGCTTTGTTATTTGTATCTTTGTGTTGCACTTGTTCTTGCCAACAAGAGATAATGGACCCTCTCTCAGGAGCCGAACTGGAAGCTGGTTCCTTAAGTCAGGGCCACAGAACAACCAGGGAAGGTTGGGGACTGAAAAGCCAGGGTTTCAGAATGGGAAGGAGGCAGGGATCCCCTTCCATACCCACCTCACTCTAGAGGCCATGCCTGTGCTGACTTGAGGGGGCAATCTCAGAGACTAGACAAGGCCGCAGTGGTCCCAAGCAAGTGCCACCCCCAGCAATTCAAATTAAGGTAGCTTGGCCTTGGGCAGCACATTCATGATAATACTTTTCTCTTGGTCCCAATTCTCTCCCACACCCTCATAGGAACTTCCTACACCCCAGGGGAGGCATGCCGCACAGTTTAGCAAATGCTGTGCTAAATACTCTTCTTGCCAAAAATATAGGGAATGATGAACTCAGTATACCCATTCACCTCACTGTACATGGATTCCCAATACAAAGAAATCTTTATGGTGCAGGGTTGAAGGAAGTGTTTCTGCTCAAGTAATAGCTTTTATCCCTTCTGCCCTTGTTGGGTTCTGGGTACAGATTTCCCTCTACAAAATCTTGCAAAGGAAAAACTTCCAATATTCCTTTTAAGCCTCAAGAGGGTATCCCCCCCTGCACTGAATTTCAATTCGGTGAAGACATAGTTTTAAATGTGTCCTGGTTTTGCTTTGCTTTTTATTAGAAATGAAGAAAAAAAATATAGGGATGTTTTCAGGAAAAAAGGATCAAAGATCAGAAGAGATTTTTTTTGTCAGTGACACATTCATGTAAAAGAGACATTCCAAGATGTGCTGCACTTCATTTTTTTTAAATGAGCAGTATATAAATGACAGATGCTTTAAGCTACTAAAATAGAGGTTTATTCAGCAGGAGCAAGACCTTCAGTTAGGCTATTACTAGATATTATTTTTCTCAAACAGAACAACAGTATGATCTTGCAGACACTTGGCTCTAAATCCTATCACCATTTGTGCCTAAATGGCACATATGCAGCTATGTAACTCCAGCATTTGGCACTTATACACAATTTAGGATTTTATTTTTCTCTGAATATATGCCTGCCAGATGTAAAAAGGAAAACGCTTCAACCGTACACTGTTTTAGTCTTAGTAGTTAGGGCATTCACTCAAGGGGCATAGCTACATGTGGCTACATTAGACTAATCTAATGCTCAGTAAAGCATCACCATCTACATGTGCACCTCTATTAGTGCTCAGTAGATTAATGTAAAGTGCTGTTGAGTAGTACCAACAGATACAGATACTACCTGACAATGCTTTACATTAATGCACCTAAATACATGTATAGATGCTGCCCCAGGAGCAAATTGCTCCTGGTCAGCCCAGGCAGCCACAAATCCTGCTTAGGTTAGTCCTGAGCTCTGGGGATGCTGAGGAGGAGCTCCAGGTTGCACAGCTTCAGTGTCCTAAGCTCTGCGCCATCCAGAACTGCCCCTGGAACTGATGCCAGCTTTCCCTCGACCCCCTGGAGCCCAGGCCTAATCCTTTGTGGCCCTGCAAGCCTGAGCTGCCCCCAGTGCCCCTTGCCAGCCCAAGGCTCTGGCCATAGCTCCATAGGTAGCTACATCCAGAGCTTGGAGCTCTCCCTGGCTGCTGCAGAGGGACACAGCATGGCAAGAGAAGACCTAGATTAAACTGCTGTCATCAGGTGCATCCAGATGAGCATAGTTGTGCTGTACGTGGTGCTGCAAACATGTTTGCAGCTCCACATATCAAACAGTGTGGTGTTTTCCATGTTGCAAGGGCATGCTGCCCGAGCTCCATTTTTTTTCCTGTATGTTTTTTTGCCCTCTGGATATCCAGTGGTCAAAAAAACAGAAGTTTAAAAAAAAAAAAATGGAGCAGCCCTGGGAGGTCCCCAGGACCACAGGTAAGGCTGCTGGGGCCAGCACAATGTTGGTCCCAGCCTCCTCTATCACCCCCGGGGTAACTTGCCATGCGTCAAAGTACACATGGCACGGGTGTTCCCTGGGGACAAGTAACTGTGGCACATGGTGCACCACTGCTAGTTGTCCCCAGGGAACCAAACATCCACACATATCTGGACGTGCCCACTGGGGGGCAATTTGCTCCTGCCCTGGGTGCATGTGTAAATGCACACCTGGGAGTAGTTTACTGTACGTGAATTTACTATGCAGTAAATTCATGTTCATGTATTGCACATGTAGATGTGCCTAAGGAGTAGAAAAGTGTGGGTCTCTTACTAAATGTGTGGGGGGAGGCAACCTAGTGACAGATGATGTGGAAAAGGCTGAAGTGCTCAATGCCTTTTTCACCTCAGTCTTCATAGGCAAGATCAGCTCCCAGACTACTGTACCTGGCAGCAAAGTTTGGGGAGGAGGGGAGCAGCCAACAGTGGTGAAAGAACAGGCTAGGGACTATTTAGAAAAGCTGAACATGTACAAGTTCTGGAGCTGGATGGGATGCACCCAAGGGTGCTGAGGGAGTTGGCTGATGTGATTGCAGAGCTGCTGGCCATCATCTTTGAAAACCCATGGCAAACTGGAGAAGTCCTAGATGATTGGAAAAGGGTAAATATAGTGCTCATCTTTAAGAAAGGGAAGAAGGAGGATCCAGGAAACTACAGACTGGTCAGCCTCACTTCAGTCCCTGAAAAAATCATGAAGCAGGTCCTCAAGGAATCCATTTATAAGAACCTGGAGGAGAAGAAAGTGATTGGGAACATTCAGAATGGATTCACCAAGGGCAAACCATGCCTGACGAACCTTATTGCCTTCTATGATGAAATTACTAGCTCTGTGGATGTGGGTGTTGGGAGCAACAACGCAATTAAACTAATTAAGTAAATGCTCCTTTTTATTTGGTGGGGCTTATTCCAGTGCCAACCATTAGCTTACAGCCCAGCTCCAGTTAGCTAAATATTAATTAGTTATTACCAATAAAAACTACAGACTCCCATAAACTATTCAGCAACTGGACTATATTAAACCAACTCAGAGAAATACAAAGACAACAACAGATGAATATGGAAGGTAATTAATACAATTATATACAATGGCAATATACACATATTTTAGGGAGAAATGGAGCTGGTTTTGTTCAGTATCTTCATTAATGACCTGGAAGATGGGAGGAGTGCACCCTCAACAAGTTTGCAAATGACACCAAACTGTGGGGAGTAGTAAATATGCTAGAGAATAGGGCTAGAATTCAGAGAGACCTCAGCAAAGGAGGATTTGACTGAAAGAAATCTCATGAGGTTTAATAAGGACAAGTGCAAAGTCTTGCACTTAGAACAGAACAATCCCATGCACCAATACAGGCTGTGGACCAACTGGCTAAGCAGCAGCTCTGTAGAAAAAGACTTGGGGGTCACAATGGACAATAAACTGAATATAAGCCAACAGTGTGCCCTTTTTGCAAAGAAGGTTAATGGCAAACTGGGCTGCAATAGTAGGAACATTGCCAGCAGATTGTGGGAAGTGATTATTTTCCTTTATTTAGCACTGGTGGGGCCACATCTGGAGTCCAGTTTTGGGTCCTCCGTTATAGAAGGGATGTGAACAAATTGGAAAGAGTCCAGCAGAGATTAAAGGAAATGGTTAGGGGGCTGGGGCATATGACTTCTGAGGAGATGCTGAGGGAATTGGGCTTATTTTGTTTGGAAAGCAGAAGATTGAGAGAGGACTTAATAGCAGCCTTCAGAAGGGTGGTTGCAAAAAGGATGGAGCTAGACTGTTCTCAGTGGTGGCAGATGATAGAACAAGGAGCAATGGTCTTCAGTTGAAGCAAGGGAAGTTTAGGTTAGATATTAGGAAGAATTTTCTCATGAGGAGTGTTGTAAAGCACTGGAACAGGTTATACAGAGAGGTGGTGGAAGCTCCATCCTTGGAGGTTTTGAATACCCAGCTACACAAAGTCTTGGCTGGGTGATATAGTTGTAGATGGTCCTGCTTTGAGCAGGGGGTTGAACTAGATGACCTCCTGAAGTCCCTTCCAACCCTAATTTTCTATGATTCTATGACCCATGTTTTAGGGCCTGGTTTAATTACCAGGTAATGGACTAGGCCTCACCCAGAGACTTCTCCAGCCCTCCTCTTGAGGCTTACTCACTGTATCTTGGATAAAATAGACAAATAGCATGCCACACTCCCTTTGGCTTGTTCTCTTTATCCTGAGCCTACATATCTCCCTGTCTTCATTTTTGCCCTGTTCCAATTCTGGACTATTCTTGGTATTATATGTGTGCACCTTGGCAATCCTACTCCACTGTGTACCTGCACAGCCTGGGCACATTCAGTGAGCATATGCCTGTTTGTACACCCAGAGCTGAATCTCAAACTGTGCACATGTGCCAGAAATTGCTACATGCAGCTGCATAACTACTAGCTTGGCATATAAAATGAAACAGGACTTAACCCTTCCCGTCAGGGACAGGGGAATTGATAGACTGGTCATAGTTGTAGACTGCATTGTCTCCATCCTTCACTGGGCACTTTGTGAATGAAAAGGACCAATGATATGGTGGTTATGGTCCACCGATGGGTTGCATCAATGCTTGGAAACAACTTTTTGAAGTTCTGGGTCTAAAGCCATGTAAATATGGTGTGCAATTTTATATAGCCTGGCAGGGGTTGTTTGTTTGGTTTTTGTTTTGTTTTTTTGTTCCTTACTTAAACAAAAAGCTGTTTCCTGGTTCCTTACTAAGCCCCAAATCATTAAGTGAATTACCTAGCAACGTAACTTGGGGGGAAAGGAAGGGGAGCGAATTTAAAGGTGGCTCTAGAATGGCAGCCCACAGGGAGCCTCCACCGCAGCTCATGTTGGAGGAGCTTGAGGCAAGACAGCAACAGCTTGTGCTACTGCAGCATGTACAAGGAGGTAAGTGCTCTGCTCCCCATCCCTTCCCTGGCTGCTCTCCATCCCTTCCCCTGGTGAGAAACGGATTTTACTAACAGAAACATAGCTACAAGACTGCTCAGTTACAGGAATACAGTGAAACACTAAAGTGCTCCCTGCCTCCATTTTCCTGAAACTAATGTCACATGAAATCATTGCAACTTTGATGTATTTTAACTTGATTGCATTGGAGTGACATGCCACTGTCATAGGGTGAGTGACAAAACAAGTGCCAAAGTACTGGTCACTTAATTTTGACTTGGAAACAGGCATCACAAACTGCTTCCTTCCCCAGCTTGAGCTCTGCCTGGGTGCCAATTGCTGATTTGACTCTGCTATTCAAAAACATTAGACAGCCTTACCTGAACCCAGTAAGAGAGCAGGAAATTCCTGCTGTGCCTCACACAGACAAATTATACTACCTGCCACAACACTTTCAAAACTGTCCAATATTTTTTCTTATTCTGATGTGGTAGGTAATTTTGTGTTTAATGGACAGTGACCAGTACAGATCATGACATAAGCTAAATAACACCATCATGGCAAAGTGATGGAACCACTTACTGATCCACCCTCCTATCTATTGCTTCGTCAAGCTAAGAGAATGAGCAGGAGTCTTGATTAACCTTCTCTACCACACAGTTTTGTACTGTGTGGAGTCAGCTTTTAGGATTCAGTTTAGGAGAGGAATGAATGGAGCTGTTCTAAAGGTTTGGATGCATTTTGTTTTCCCTCCTGAGGGAATAATTTTTCATGGAAATGGTGGAATGTATTAAACTGAATCATTTTGCTGGAATGCATCTGCTTTGTCAAAATTTCCACAAGGGGATTTATTGAAAATTTTCATTTCAAGTTTGGGAGAAGGAAATGAACTTTGGGTGCATTACAGTTTGCTTGGACTTCATCTTAGGACTCGCTACTCCTAAACTGTTTTGAAGAAAGTACCTTAGCTCAGGCCATAAATCAAAGAATAACACACACTTTCCCACAGACAGATGGGTTAAGAGTTACCTGCCTCTGAATTGGCAGAACATACTTAATCCTCTCTCAGCAGGCTCATTACCTACTAACAAGGTGAATTGATTTTAGCAAACCCTATTAACTTGCTTCAAGTGTTTCTCTAACCAGCTTAGAGAGAGAAAACACCTAAGGGTTCATTATTGCATTACAAAGATATGACATGGGTTTCTGCGCAATAACTTTGGTGACTATAACAGGCCAGTTTAATGTGCTTTCTCTCACACCTCTTAGAATATGCTCTGCTGTATGCTGCTAAAAAGCCTGTGCAGCACTTTCAAAGGGAGTCTCACTTCATTTCTCAAGTTCCTTCGACTTCCCATAAAGAGCACTGAGGCCTTTAGAAACATTGGTCAGGACCCACTTAGCATTGTCCTCACTTGTCATCATGCAAGCCAAACTCTGTCTGGGCGCTAATTGATAGCCGCTGTGAACTTTTAATCACAGACTGTTTTCCTGAGACCCAACAGGACAGCTGGGAAGTCCTTCCATATATCACTCACAAGAGCACTCCTGTTGCCATTTCCAGACTGCCGCTTCTGCTCACTTTTATTGCTTCTGGAGTGACTTGCATGATAAAGGTGTACTTGTTAATAACTGGCAGCTTCCACGTAAAAGTATGAGGTATTGTTAAACATACTTGTTGACTTTCTACATATTTTTATTATTTATTTCTTATTTTTTCAGTAATAATAGGGAGGAAAAGACGGCTAAGACACAAAGCCAATCGTGAACTGCTCCATATGGTTTCAAACAGACACTCAGAAAGCTTGAAGTAGTATAGATATTCTAAGAAGGTGTCTGATACATGAAAAATACAGGTTTGCCTTATGAAAAAAATTGCTAGTATGTCACTGAGCTTTGTGCCTCTTGTGAGCCGATAGTCTCAAACACCAACTTGCCTGGCAGCAGCCACAGCAAGGTCACATGGAAGCACCCCTGCTCAGGACACTGGTATCATCTTGACCTCATCCTGATCCATCACAGAAATATTTACAATGTCCCAGGTGATGACTCTAAACACTAGAATGTTGTTTATTCTTGGGTGGATCTCACTCCAGTACCAGAAATAACATCCTTGACTTAAGAGTTTCCTCAAAGCTTGTGCTTCTTCAAAAATGCTCTGGTTTCTATGAAAAGATTTTTTTTTTTTAGTCAAAAACTTTCCAAGTAGCTTATTTAATGAACTCAAATTGGACCTTTTGAGACAGTCAGCCAGATTACTTTAAAATGCTCATTATTTAGTTGAAAATAGATGTGGAACCTGATCCAGAACCTAAAGAAGTCAATTGAGAGAATCTTTATCAACTCCACTGGAATTTGAATTAGGACCCTGCTGGTTGGGATTTCACAGACCCAGCAGAGTTGTATATGGAAGTAATTTAATTAAAGTCTTAGGACCTATTATTAAGCATGTATGGGGTGACATTAGTAAAAAAAGATGCAAACTCTTATTAATTGGCTGGTCTACACAGAATATGCAGCTTCTGTGGTGCTGTAAAATTAGTTGCTCTCTACTTTTTTCCAGTAATCTTTTCAAGTTTTTTTTTCTGTATTAGCTAGATTTATATAGTACACATCATATATGTTGTGGCCCTAATTTAACCCCATACATTGGGGTGCAGTAGTTACAGGACAGAGGGCAAGGAGGGATTGAAGGGAAAAATAAGATGGAAAAGAGTAGAGAACAACAGCAATGGACTCAGACATGAAATAAATATATAAACTTGTTTAAAATTACATTTCTTTTTACTAGTCTTTTGTTTCTAATATCAGATGATATTTGGAGCAGCTCAGGCAACAAAGAAAAGCAAATAGTGAAATTCAAAGGACATATGCAGGTCTGTGCTAATAAACATAAAACAGCAAAGTCAAGGAATGAAACTGCAAAATGATGTTTAATTCTACACAAATATATATATAATAATCATGGCTTTAGCAACAAGAAAATTAATTTTCTGGGATAAGTTCTTTGAAATCTGTTAGCCCAAGCCATATTATAATAAAATGAAAGGGGCGCGTGTGTGTGTGTAGCAGACCTTGTGCCTGCCACCCCAGCACCTGCTGAACCCCTGTGGTCCAACCCATCAGCTGGCTTTTTCTGGGTACCACCTCACCTGCAGTCTCCCACCTCTCATGACTTTGATGTTCTCTTTTCAGTTGTTAGGGAGGCGGTCCCTGGGGCCAGGAGCAGCTTCATTGGGTCCCTTGACAGTCACTTCTGTCTTTGTGGCTAGGTCCACCTTACCTGGTGTCTGTGCTCCTCACCTTGAGCACTTCCCCATTTAAGGGCTACTCCTTCAGGCTTCTGAGCACCTGTCAAGGCATCAGCTGTCCTAGACTTGGCCCCCTTTTTCTCTGGCTGCACCTTCACTGTCTAAGACCTTAGCTCCCAGGCATCAACCTTGACCTGGCAGCAGCCCCTCCTGGGCTCCAGTTTTACCCAACCAGCCTCAGCCCCACTAGCTTGGGGCTAGCTTCTGTTGCTGATAGCAGGGGTGCCCTCTGTGTCTTCCTCCTCCCCTGTAGCCACAACCAAGTCCTCCAGCAGAAAAACTCCAACACAAAACAGTGCCTTAACCTATTTTAACTTAAACATAAATCATTTTGGGACTCTGGGGCTTGAGCCCTGCTTCTCAGGCTAGCTTCCATCCCTCTCAGGATTGGCTTCCTGCTGCAGGCAGCTCTCTCCTAGAAGCTCCTTGTCCTCCTACAGCTAAGGCCAGACTGACCCTTACATTGTCATGGATTGGATTTATTTGCCTAAACCCAGCCTTCTTCTAATCATGTGACCAGATCTCCTGCACTGAGGGGCCAGGTGCTGCTAAGTGCATCATTAACAGCCTGGCCTTTTTTTTTGGTCCTCGGCTCAGTCCACCTGTGCAGCTACTACTTGTTGTCATTTGTATCCCTGAGTTTCCTGTCCTCCCCCATCTTCCTAGTAACAGAAGCAGGGGCTCCCTGTTACAGTGTGATATATTTTTTATTTTAAAATAAGTTTGTAATTTATTTTCATAGATTTCATAGACATTAGGGCTGGAAGGGACCCTGGAAAATCATCGAGTCCAGCCCCCTGCCCAAAGGGCAGGAAGTCAGCAGGGATCGTAGGATCCCAGCAAGATAGACATCCAAATGTCTCTTGAAGGTGTTCAAGGTAAGTGCTTGAACTACCTCTGGCGGCAGTCTATTCCAGGTCTTGAGGGTACAGACAGTAAAGAAGTTCTTCCTTATGTCCGGCCTAAAACAGTCATAGAGGAGTTTTAACATAACTCCAGTGAGCGTTAATCCATTAATCCAATTTAAACAGTCATAGGCTAAGTACAGACAGTAAAAGAGCCCAAGGCAGGATCAATCCAATCTATGCAGGTTTCTCTAACCTGTGTAGATTGTACTATTAGTGAGCAGAACTCACATTTGCTCCTTGGTTGGGGGAGGCAGGCAAATGCCATCACTGGAGAAGGCCAGAAGGCAGGATGCACTCCCACATGCTTCAGAGCAGCTGCATATTATTGAAAGCAGTGGAGAGCCAGCCATCCCTGGTGACTGCCTGGCACAAGCCTCCCACTGCTGCCCTGTCATCTGTCAGGCAGTTGGCAACTTCAGGCAGCCAGAGGAGTGAGGCGTGCGCATTCCACTTGGTGGCACAGGGGGCTGTGGGCTTTATCCAGGATGGGGGGCACAGGGCTCCATCCCAGGCAGGACAGAGGTGGGGAAGAGCAGGGCTTGTGAGCTGCTGGGGGCAGCAGTGGCAGTGGTGCACTCCACATTTCTGGCCAGGTTGGCAGGGCAGAGAGTGTCCCTCCCCTGTCCCATCTGAGCATCAGGACCCTGCACCAGAGCAGCTCCAGGAAGGGCTCTCAGGACTTTTCCCCCGAGAGCCAGAGCTGATTTCCTGGCTGAAGTCACTTCTCTGCAGCTGCAAGAACATGGCTACTTACATCCCCAGTCCCATCTCCCAAAGAACCAGAGCCCCATGGCTGCAGAGAAGTGGTTTCAGCCAGGAATTTGGTGCTGGCTCTGGGGGGGTAAATCCTCTGACCTTTTCGCAGAGCCGCTACAGCACATGGTCCAGAGTGTCTGAGCCATGGGACTCTGTGCTGCAGTGGCTCCAGAAACCTGGAGCAGGGCAGAAATTGCGAGGCCACCAGGGGGCATCATGGCCACCCCTCGGTCTCCATCCTGCTACAGGCATGTTTTCCTATGTCCTAGGTATTTGTGAAAGTTGCTGAACACCCACAACATTCTTTCTCAAAAATAGTGTCTAATACCATAGTTGCCTGTTAGACCCTGACTCCATGACTGCCCAATGACTAGGAAGACGACGGTCCAATTACCCATGGATCCTGTAACTCATTAGCTAGAGCAGAGCAAGGAGCTAGAGCTAGAGCAGTGCCAGCCCACATTGCTCACAACAGCTTTTTATTAGAATGGAGACAGCTTTGGGTGAGCTCCCACACCGACAGAATATGGGGATGAACAGCAATGAACAATAGTTTTTTCCCATGTTTATACACTTTGGTTTATACTTATTAACATTATTCTACTTCTGTCCCACCTTCTGTTCCACCCATTTCTCCTCCCATCTCAAGCTCTGCCTCTGTTTACTGTTTGCTTCATTAGCATGGAATTGCCTATGCATTTTACTCATTTACATGTCTTTTTTGCTATGAGTGCACGTCTAAGACCTTGACTCCTGCTCTTCGGTCAATGGGTGGACTTTGACCAAAACCTGGAAGCTTCTGGAGCCTTCTTCACCAATCACTATTCACCTTTTTGCATATGTTCATCTTGGATTCTGTTACCAATTACGTGTTGTTTTTCACATTCCAGTCTGTTTTTCCATCTTAGGTTGTACCATCTTCCACCTTTTTGGGCTCCTGTATCTTATCTCGTTCCTCGCTGTAGCTGGTTCACAGCACACAGTTTCACATAGATTTACTTTTCCCTCAGAAAATGGTTAACACAGTTAAAATGGTTGCTTAGCATAAGCAAATGGCTGGCTTAGATATCATTCTGCCTTGTGGTCAGCAGCTTTTGCTAGGCCACAGGTAAAGCCTTTGTATTCAGCTTCAAATCCAGTGCTCCCAATAATCCAAATTACTGTCACCCTAACATTGCCCACAGCAAATCACTCATAGTGGCACATCACAGCATTTGGTAGTAAAAATATAGTGCAGCTCTTATCCAGTAGTGGAGCATGTATCCAGTTTCACACTAAAGCCCAGGCTATGCTTTGCTGTCTCAGACTGAAACTGTACTTAAAGTATTTTTTTTCCCTTCAGTAACATAACTTCAAAGGTAGGAAATTTAATACCAGAAAGAAGTTCAAGAAATGCCTTGGCTGAATATAGAAAAAAAATCCTTAGTAAGAAATTTATAACGAGGAGAAACCTAAGGTCACCTTTTAATATAAATCAGAAAAATACTTCCAAGATGCAACCTGCATATGTAGCTAGCCAGCTGGGAAATCAGAGCTACCTGCAAAAGCAGACGGGACCACTTAGGGATCTGGAGAGCAAACTACTTCCTTATTAATTTCAATGCCTTTAGGGTATGTTTCCTTGCATCTCTAGAGAGAATACAGACTCACATCCTGCAAGGTGTTATGTGCATCCTGATTTCAGTGAAGTTTAAGGGTGCTTATAACTTCACTGTCTGACGTTATGTGTTAGGATTAACCATAATTATAGTTCAGGGGGTTGGCAGTGTTTTTGGGCAAAGTGCCAAAAACACTCACAACCTCAACTTGTAAGATGTTGTTGTGCCAGAGGCAAACAGCAGGGCAGCTGCAGAGGGCCTGATCCTTGTTGTGGCAGTGCAGCACAGGCCCCTTCCCTACTGTCTGCCCAGAGGCACATGTGCCAAGAAAAATGCCTTTGTGTACCACAGTCTGACATGCTTGCCAGGGGTTGCCTACCTCTGTTATAGTTAGTTACACCCAGCCTAAGAGGCTGTTCTCCTGGTAGGTCCCTAAAAGATGTTCAGTAGGTATAGAATCGGTACTCAAGTGAGATGGCTACTACAGTTGTACAGAATTGTTCCTTTTCAGTGCTTAATAACAAAATAGAAAGGAAAGAACATTTTTTTTATCCATTACACTTTGCTAAAAGCAAATAGTAATGTTTGACACTAAAAGCTGCTTTTTAACTTCGAGAAAATTAAATGTGTATCAAACTTGAGAGTCTAGAGCTAACGTCTGATTCAATGTGACATGTTCTCAGTCAGTTACAATACCCTTTGGAGGGCTAAAGTGTCAAGGTTAGGATCAGGGTCACAGACTTGTGGCCTGGAATGTGTAATCATGGTTACCAACTAACTTGTCAAACAATAAAAGAAAATTTTAGCAGCAGCAGCAGCAATGTTATCTGAGTTATGCTTCAGCTGTTTGACAGATCTGTGGTAGCAAAAGTGATCTTGCTTTGTTTGACATTGTAAAGATCAGTTTGTCATAAAAGTGGATTTTGGGATGGGAAGGTCAGACAGGACAAATTATATCTGTATCATTTTAAAATATAAGTAAATAATAAATGAAGTTTAAGTGCGCTCCATAATGTACACAACATTCAAGAGGCCTCTAATTTTACTCTCTCTTTCCCATTCATAGTAATTTAAAAAGGGAATAGAAAAGTAGAAAGCAATCTCAGCAGATGCTATAGAATAACCAAGGCACAGGCTGTCCTTCACCTTACACATGTGTTCCCTCTGTGTTCTCAGTTTGGACTGTACTCTGTTACAGGCCTCTTTTTTGTATTTTTGGAAATGACAAGAAAGCTAATGTTATGCAACCAAACTGAAATCCATTTTTAGAAATCAGGTCTTCGCTTTCCTTCTGTAAAATAGAGGTAGCTCTTGTAAATATTGTGTGTATTCTTTTACTCGAGGCACCTTATATTGTTAATTAGATAGAAGGTGTCATTTTAAGTAAACTGTACTGTTTTGCACTTCCTATTTTCTCTAGTTTTCCTTTCTACCATAGAATGAAATAGGAGAAAGACACCATTGGGAAACAAATCCATAACTAGAAGCAGCATTCTGATAAAATTTACATTCCTCTATTTTTAATATTTCATAGCAAAGTTGCTGCTTCGTGTTTTTGTCAGTCGTTGAGCATGTTAGAGCTCCCTCTTTTCCTACATCATATTTTAAAGAAAAATGCTGAAATCTGACATAAAACTCAGTTATAAACAGTAAGGCTAGGGACAAAAGTTACACACAAACTGGTTTAAGTGTTCAGAAACTGGTTTAAACCTGTAACATAACAGAAGTTCAGTACACTTAAACCACTTTCAAAATGGCCAAAACTGGTTTAAGATAAACCTGGTTGGATGTAGTATCGGAGATTTAACTGATTTAGGTCAAACTGGTTTATAGAACTTCTATACCAGGTCCCCTCCTGGTTCAAGTTAACTCACAGTCCCCCAGCATCCCATGATGCTTTGCAGCCCTGGCCTGTGCTGTCTCATCCAGTGATCAGTGTCTGCCCCTCCCCTCTGCTCCCTAGCTGGACCACTGTCACTCCAAATGAGGATGGGGTGGGAGGAAAAACCTCACCCCTCTGGCCTAGCACCAGACTGGGTGCTGCTGGTTGGAGTGGCCTGGTGGCATTGGAGAAGAGGAAATCAGACCCCCAACTGCATGCTGCCAGCCTGGGGAAGGGAGAAGGGCTCTGCAGCAGGCATTTGACTCTGCCCCTCATAGCCATGATCTGGGAGCCATGCCCCCTTCTCAGCCTCT
Organism: Gavialis gangeticus; assembly: GCF_001723915.1. Taxonomy (NCBI): domain Eukaryota; kingdom Metazoa; phylum Chordata; order Crocodylia; family Gavialidae; genus Gavialis; species Gavialis gangeticus. Next base: position 96,228,950 of record NW_017729033.1, on the reverse strand, counting down.
GAGCTGGCTGGGAGGGGGGGAGAACCCTGCATTGGGGCTTGACTCTGTCCTGAGAGCCCATTGCTGGGAATCACAACCCCTTCTCAGCCTCCGGGCTGGCTGTGGAAGGAAGCCACAGTGGGGCTTGGCTCTGCCCCAAGATCTGGGAAAAAGAAGCCATGGCCCCTTCTCAGAAGCCTTGGGGCTGGCAGAGGGGAAGGGGGTGGGGGGCAAGGAGGGAGAGGAGAAGCCTGCACTGGTGCTTGACCAGGGGTCACACCCCCTTCTCAGCCACCCTGCTGCCTGGAAAGAGGCAGAAGCCTGGGACTCGGTTCCACCCCCCCTAACCCAGTCTCTGGGTTGGCTGGGGGCAGGGCAGAGGCAGAAGCCTGGAGCATGGCTTGGTTTTTCCCTCCCAGAGCTGGGAGCTATGCTCCCCTCTCAGTGGGTGCAGGATTCTTCTCTCTTCTCAAAATCAAGCTTCTTCTGACCCCCCTTCCCCCCACTCCCCTCAGCCAGCCCCAAGGCTGAGAAGAGGACAGGTCTAGAATATACCGCCTCATTCCCAGCTGGGAGGTAGTAAAGACTGCAGTTCCAGCTTCCCCTCCCCACTTCCCAGGCTGTTCCCAGCTGGGGATCCAGTGCTAGGCAGGCTGGGTTGGTTTTTTCCTGACCTCTTCCTCAGTGGCAGGGAGTCAGAGGAGGAGGCATGGCTTGGGGAATCAGAGGGCTCCAGTGCTCTACACAGGCCAGCAGGCTGGGGGGTGGTGTCTAGTACCCCCTGGCTATTAGTATGGGCCACTGCAGGGATCTGGTTGCCTTTCCTGTTTGAAAAGTGAACTTCAGTTCACTTGCTTATTGGTTCAACTTATGCAGTTTAAAAGAACCTGCAAAGATTAATTTGATTCAGCCTCAGACTTTTTGACTATCTGTACTTACCCCATGAAACACTGGACCATTTATTAATAAAAACAAATGTCCTTGAAGTCATTTTACTCAAACTAGTAACTAGATGTCTATGTCCATGTATACGAAAGGGTAAATTTTCAGCACATTGCATGGAAAATTTTGTTCATGGTTCCTGTTTACAATAAAGGGAATTTGGAGCCCAATTCACACACACCATACTAGAAATGTTGCCCTAAATCTCATTTGTGATCTGCTGGTTGTGACAACCATCTGCTAAGGCCTCAAATCTTTCTCCCATTCATCCCTGATGAAATTAATATTGACAGAAATAACTTTAGCAGATAGAGTGGAATAGATAACTGGGGAGTTGCATACAAAACATGATTTTCCTTAAATATAATCCACTCTCATATGTGAAAGCTAAGAATTTTAGGGTGTTTTAGGGTATTTCTCAAGGGAACAAATAATTTTGTTAAGTATCGATTTGCAATGTAAAGAACTGTAGCCTTTGAAAGGCAAGATTTCAGGGTTGGGTGTGGGATAATGTCATTAAAAGTCATATGTTTAAAGATACAGCAACAGGCTGACATGCTACAACTATAGTTGAAAATAAGAGCAGTGTGTGCATGGCCCCCTCTACACATTACAGCTATTGTGCAATTATCTGGCTGGTGGTTCAATTAAACTGAGACCAGCTACTAGGGATGTGCAAAACAGCATCAATGCGTTTCAACTTCTATTTCACCATTTCTATGGGACAGTGTTTCATTTTGAGTTTCATTTCATTTTGAAAGTACTGTTCCATTTCATTTTGTTGAAACTGTTTTGCTGTTTCAACGCTGTTTCTATGTTTTGCCAATAGGCTATAATGGGGAAGCATAAAACTGCTTATAATTTTGTCATTTCCTGACTGATTAAGATGAAACCTTCATAGCTGGTAGTCCCTGATGAGGCCATGATCAAGGAGATAGGTGCAGTGGTTTCTGGAAAATTGCACCTCAGGCTGCTGACAAGCAAAACTTGTGACGTGATTACGCGTGTCTTAAGGTGCAGCAGGGTAAAAACTGCAGGCATGGTAGCCCCTGCTGAGTCCATGAAGCCTTCCGGCTGTCAAGCAGGTAGAAAATGGAAATGGAGGCATCGGAGTTGAAGGGCAGGCTGGGGTGGGGGGAAGAGGGATGTAGTAGCACAGATAAAAGTGGAGAGGTACCTGGGGAGTCAGATGTATGGCAGGTTGTAGTGTGTCAGAATTCCAGTGGCAACATGTAGGGGGTGCTCGTTCACCCCCTAAAAGTTCTGGTGCACCCTCTGACGGCCAGCTCTCCCCACTTAGGCAATGGGCAGGGGGGCCAGCGGGAGTGCTGGTGCCCCTCCCCCGTGAGCACTGGCTGGGGGTGGAGGCACCAGGAGAAGTGCTGCTGGCTTGTGCTTCCCAGTCAGCATGACCAGCAATGGGCCCCTTAGCCTTGGTTGGCAAGATCAGCCACAGGGTCCCCACCCCCAGTTGCTGACTGGCTGCTGGGGTGGGGGAGGCATTTGCCTCCCCTGACACAGGAGGCACCAGTTGCCCATGCAGAATTCCAATGTCTATATTGAGTCCATGATTTTCTGTACCTGGGAGGTTGATGAAGTGCAGTTCATAAGCTTGTCTGTGAAAAGTGGTTTGTAAATTCCCTTTGAGGGTCAGGCCTGAGAGACTGGAGATGGGTGGTGTTCTGTTGTTGTCTTTGAAAGATTTTTCATGCATGCTCATTCTGACGTGCATTTATTGCTTGGTGTCTCCACGTATTTTCCATCAGGGCACTTGGTACCCTGATGGAGATACATATTGTATTGTGAAGATATATCCATACTAGAGATATTGTTGGCAAATTTTGCGTGTCTTGTCAGGCCATAGCTTGGATCCATTCAGTGTGTTTTGGGCTATAAGGAAGTTGGTTTCTGGTGATGAGGTTAGCAAGATTCAGTGCTTGTTTGATTTTACAAACTACTTTTCATAGATGAGCCTATGAACTGCACTTTATCAACCTCCTAGGTACAGAAACTCATGGACTCAAAAGACATTGGAATTCTGACACACTACAACCTGCAGGACATCTGACTCCACAGGTACCTCTCCAATTTTACCTGTGCTGCTCCCCCCGCTTCTCCCCCCCAGCCTGTCCCTCACCCCTTGACTCCTCCATTTCTATTTCCATTTCCATTTTCACTGACTGGATTTCTTGCCTGCATTGCATACCACCCTCCAGCTTCTTTACTATTCCTTCCATTCAGTAACAGCACACACACAAACTTTAGATGCTTCCTCAGCCTCACAAAGAACTTTTTCAACCTAAAACATTGCTAAGATATATTTCTGTAACTATTCAGTTGGTCTGCTAAAAGATACCAGATTAGATTGACCCAAAAGACCTTGCCTGTCAGTGCCATGTCCATAGACCAACACCCCTAGCAACTGACCAGAAGGATGCAGGAACCTGGACACACCTAAGCCTCATGGCTGGGGCTGGGGCTGGGGCTGGGGCTGGTAGGGAGAAATTT
>NW_017729033.1:96207048-96225464 GCF_001723915.1 Gavialis gangeticus | reverse complement strand
GGAGAAATTTCTGGCAGCTGCTGGAGAAGAAGCTCCTGCAGGAGAGGAAAGAAAGGCTCTGTCACAGTTTGGCTGCCTGAGATGCTGCTGGTGCTACTGTGCTGCTGCTCACTAAGTTATTATTAGTATTACCTGTTGTCATTCAAAGTGGTGGACTGGACTGAGGCTGTAGGGGAAAAGACTTCACTGGGGCTAATTGCTATGTTGTGTAAAGGCCCCAGCACCAGTGAGGGCCTGTCTTAACACACATACAAAGTCACACACATCATGAGGTTTGCTTGTCAGCAGCATGATGTGCAGTTTCCCAGAAACCCCTGTACCTATCTTCTTGAAACTTGGCAGGCTTTTGTCACCTCATCAGGGGCTATCAAGCCTGCTGTTTTCACCCTGCTGTGTCTTAATACACACATGTGACATGAGTTTTGCTTGTCAGCAGCTTGAGGTGCAGTTTCCCAGAAACCCCTGCAACTATCTCCTTGAAACCTGACAGGATTTGTGGCCTCAGCATGGGCTACCATCCCTGCAAGTTTCATCCAAATCAGGCAAGAAATGACAAAATTATAGGCAGTTTTGTGCTTCCCCATTATAGCCTATGGGAGAAAAGTAGAAACAGCATCAAAACAGTGAAACAGCTTCAACAGAACAAAATTGAACAGTACTTTTGAAATTAAATGAAACTCAAAACGAAACACTGTCCCACTGAAACAGTGAAACAGAAGTCAAAATGAAATGGTGCTGTTTCATACAGCCCTAATTCTTAGTTCCTACACAGAGCTTTTACACAAAGCCAGTTCAATGTGTCATTCATCAGCTATAAAGCACTCCTAATAAAATCAAGATTTTGTTTACGGCTATTCACAAAAAAAAAAGACCATCAGTTGTAATTCTCTCATCTGTATGACATCTTTCTACTAATTTTTTTGTATTGTGTATTGTATTAACTCTCATCTTCACCATTCACCTCTCTATTTCTATGATTTTAGCTCTGACTAAACTGTTCTTATTAGGACTCACTCTTTTCTCTTACCATGGTCATGTCTCTGGGAATAAAACTGAAAATGTAATTCAGGGAGAAAAAAGGCAAACTGGTGTTTTGGGTTTTAAAAAAATATTTATATACCCAGTCCTCTTACCAGCATTAGCATTTTGCCAGCAGTATTGTTTTGACGCTGTTTTGACTCATTTCAAGCTCAAAACAGCTAAAACAGTGAAACAGAGAGCTTTGAAACAGCCTTGAAACGAAACGAGGTAAGTCAAAACGTTTTGAAATTTTTTAAACGTTTTGAGTTTTGAAGCTCAAGCTGGGCTTGCCTGCAGGGAAACAGAAACTAAAGTAAGGAGAGGGAAGGGGAAGAGCGGGGAGGAGGGTGGGGAAGGAGTGCTCTCATTATTGACTGTGTAGCTGACCAGTGACTGTCACCCTTTCCTGAAGTCCCTTCCAATCCCAGTGCTCTGGGGGAGGGATGAAAAAACTGCATAAAAGGCAGCATTATTTGAACTGCCCTGCTTTCTGCCTTGCTGTCAGTTGATAAGGGCACACCTTCACACACACACAGTGTCACCCACCCATGTCACAAGTTTTGCCTGTCAGCAGTAGGGGTGCAGGGCCTCAATACCCTGCTGCACCTATCTCCTTGACAGCTGGCAGGCTTCATGGCCACAGTGGGGCCTAGCACGCTTGCAGTTTTCACCCCACACCTTCCTCAAGATGGACACATTCCCACAAGCACCCATGTCACAAGTTTTGCCTGTCAGCAGCCAGAGGTGTAGGGCCCCAAAACCCAGAACCACTGCACCTATTTCCTTGACAGCTGGCAGTCTTTGTGGCCTCAGCAGGGGCTACCATCCATGCAGCTTTCACCCTGCTACGCCTTAATACACACAGTGTCACCCATGTCATGAGTTTTGCTTGTCAGCAGCTTGAGGTGCAGTTTCCTTGAAATCCCTGTACCTATCTCCTTGAAGGTTGGCAGGCTTTGTTGCCTCAGCAGGGGCTAGCATGCCTGCAGTTCTGACCCTGCTGTGGCTTAACACACATGTGACATAAGTTTTGCTTTTAAGACTTTGAGGTGCAGTTTCCCCCAAAATCCCTGGACCTATCTCCCTGAAACTTGAAAGGCTTCATGCTCTAAGAAGGGGCTACCATTTCCACAAGTTTCATCCAAATCAGGCCAGAAATGACAAAGTTATAGGCTGTTTAAATCTTCCCCATTATAGCCTACGGGCGAAACATCGAAATGGCGTCAAAACAACAAAACTGTTTGGATGAAATGAAATGGAACAGAGGTTTTGAATCAAAACAAAATTCGAAACAAAACACTGTTCCATCGAAATGTCGAAACACAAGTTGAAACTGAATGGTGTTGTTTCCCACAGCTCTAGTTTTTAAATCTTATGCCAGATCCTTGGGTTGAATATATCAGTGTACTTTTATTGAGTTCAAAGGAATTCTACTGGAACTTTATTTTTAATGAAGAAACAAAGTTCTGTAGCTATTTGGGCTTCTGCTGAATACTTTCCCCCCCTAAACTATAACAGTATGTTAGATACAAGGAGTACTACAGTAAACACACAGTTCAGTACAAACTTAGGTCTAAAATCTGCTCTAAATTACTCCCAAATAAATAAGGAGTAACTTTAAAGAACTCAGTGGAGTTGATCCATAATGTCCCTGTTGTGACTGAAAGCCAAATGTGGACCTTAATCACATTTAACCTCCTGCAATGACAATATAATAACCATAACAATGGGGAGATTTCAAATTGTGGTTCCTGGTAACAAAAAATTCTAAAAAAAGTTGCCAGACATTGAGTCAATATGCTTGGTACAAAACACTTCGGACAGTATGTAATGTAGAAAGAATTATGTAAATTAAAAAAAAAATCACCTGATAGGTTGAATTTGTATTTCCTTTATATAAACAGAAGAACAGGGGTTTCTTTGACACATCCTCTAACCTCTCTCCAGTCTATCCATTCACTTCATAAAAACCTTCCTTTGACCCCATTATCCACCAGTAGAATTCTACTTTATAGCCTATCCGTCTGTCAAATCTCAGGTGAAAACACAACTTCTTTTCTTATGCCTATTACTTTTATTATCTCTCTCACTGCTATAGTTTGCTGTTTAGCTCTACATACTTCAGCATATGTAAATATATTTTTTTACCACCCATTTACCTACTTTTTTCCCAAGATTTTTGTCTCTTTGTACTTTTCTTCTATGTTAAGCATGCAAACAACTCACTATTCATGCTAACAAAGCTATCTTTTCTGTCTTTAAATTGTTCCTTAAGACTTGTGAAAATTAGTGGGAGATCAACAGATGAAAAGTGCTATATATAAAGCAGGTACTGTTGTTATTATTTCTGCTAATGCCCCAAAGCACCACTTCTGAGCTTAAAAAGTGGGAAGATGAGGCAACTGTTTAAGAAGAAGGAACCTATTTTAGTATTAACCTGTCTTTCCCATTTGTCCATTCCAACCCCCTTTTACTTTCCTTTGTCTAGTCCTAGGTTGTGAAAAAACTCTGAGAAAGGGACTGCCTTTTTTAAAACTGAACCTCACTGTATGGGCTAACATAGAAGCCACTGATCTTTGCTTAAAAAACCCAGGCACTACAATAATACATAGTTGTACAGTTGGTATGAAAGCCATAAATGCACAGGACATGGAACAAGCACCTCACTAGATAATTTGACAAGACTAAGGTTTCGATTTTTGTATTATTTTTTACACTTTGAGCAGTATGTATATATGAAAATGTTGGGGGAGAAGTGAAACTGCAGACTATATGGATCCAGCTTCCAAGTGGGGTCTCAGTGCCTCAAGTGGTAGAGCTGGAATTCCTGGGTTGGGTTTCCAGGTACTCAAACTTTTGAGAAGACCACATGAGGGGGATCTTTGGGTACCACTGGCTCAACTCTTTGGTGAGTTTTAGTGTGAATATCAGGTATTCTGAGGAGCACATCTTTGGTTTTTTGGGGGGTTTTATGCCATGTATGGGTGCTGCAAAAACAATTTGGGAAAGGATTCTGGTTTTGGAATTTTTTTTGAAACATTAGTTTTTGGTCCAGATCAGAATTAAACCTAATTTCAAACTGAATTTTCTTTTAAATAGGAAATCACAAGTTTTGGCAGAACTAGTTATTCTATTAAAAATTCAAATGTCTTACCTCAGTAATGAATGTCAATTCATTGAGAGTGTTCAAAGTGTAATGGGTCCCTTCTTTCCAGAAGCAACCTAGTTAAGAATTCTATTTTATAGGAGTTGAGTAATTGTGTTTTGTATTGTTGCAAGTAAATGTGACACGGATACAATAAATACTTTCTCATTCACACATCACTTACTGTGGAGGTCTGTGATCGCTTGTACTGTCCAGCCTGAACTTGAGTCTTATGAATTGTTTCTAGAGTTGTTCCCTAAAGAGCAATGAAAAAAATCAAGTCAACCCACTACCAGACTGACTATCAATTCAGTCTTTTTACTTTGTAAATACATTCCCAACACCTTTACAAACCTACTAGTGTATTTGAACAGCCCATGTAGAAATAAAGATTAATGGGGCCGATCTACATGAGATGTTTACTGCAGAGTTGACTGATTAGCTCCATAGTAAATCCAATAAACGCAAGTACTATCCTCCTGTGGAGTTTTTTACTTCATAGCTGTGCACGTGTAGATGCTGCCCAGATGAGGGTGCTTCAGTGTGGGGGTGCCTGTTGACTAGCCCCATGCTGAAGCACTTTCATGCCGCAGGCAAGCCCCTTGGCAGCACATTGAGTTGGGAGGAGCAGCTCCAAGCTGGCAGGCTGAACTGTGGGACCCCCTGCCACCTGGGAATGCTCTGTGCTGGCTCACCATGGTCCCAAGTGCACGTTCAAACAGTGTGCCCAGGACTAATAACCTTCAGAGTAATACGCTCCAGAGTTTATTACTTCACATTAATAGTATATGTAGATGTGACCATGGAGGGCTCTGCTTTTCTCAGTGTGCTGAAGTATTTTTTTTTTATAAGTAATGCACAAAAAATGGAGACTTGCATAAGGTTTTAAGAGGTTATTCTGGTAGGTCTTTTGGAAGGCAAATAATCCAAAGAGTGATGGAAGTAGGCTAGAGAAAGTACATTTTTAATAAGTAGAGTCTTTGCTCTCTTGGTAAGTTTTATGTGAACTAAGTCAACCTGTTAGTCTGGGAAAATGGTAAACTGTCCAAAACGCTGGAACCGGAATGAATGTGTCCACAACCTCCAACCTGAATGTTAATATTATAATGCTAAGGCATCAGTAATGCAGAATGTTGTTGAGTACTTGAACTCATAAATTATAAATTAAATCTCTCTACTGTGTAAGAGCTCACATGTTTGGATTTGTCTGCAAGATGATTTCCTCTCCCATCAAGATGTAGGGCTACTATACATCTGGGCTTTCCCAGACATGTCCTCTTTTATGGCCCCCTGTTCTCGTGTCGAGGTAGGTTTTTAAAATGCAATTAAATGTCTGGGTTTTTGCTTTGCCTCCATTTTTCCTGGGCATGAGCAGCATGGAGGCTTGGGGATGGAAGCAGCAGGCAAGGTAATTGGCTGCCATGGGTCACATGCTCTGTGCACGGGCCCTGGCAAGAAGTGTGCGTGTGTGTGGCAGTTGCGTGGGCAGCAGGGCTGGGGGTACAGAGGGCTCTGGGTCAGGAGTGAGGGGCACCAGCAGGGATGGGGGGCAGGTTGTTGTGGGGCAGGGTGCTATGGGGCAGGAGTGAGGGGCACCACAGGTCTGATGGGGCAGGGGGCTCCAGGTCACGAGTAAGGGGCACCAGCAGGGCTGGGGGGTGGGGCAGGGGACTGTGGCCTGGGAGTGAGGGGCATTGGCAGGGCTCGGGGGCACAGGGTTGTGGGTCGGGAGTGAGGGACACCGGCAGGGCTGGGGGGGGCAGGGGCTTAGGAGTGAGGGACAGAGGCAGGGCACAGGCATATCATTGCCCCCCCAATCATATACCTCTCCCCCATCCTCCCTCCCTGCCAGCTCCCTACCCCCTTATCCCCCGCATCCCTCATTGGTTCTCTGCCCCCTCGCCGCCAGGTGTCTTTTTGATTTTTTTTGGTCCTGGAAATATGATAACCCTAAGATTCACAAGTAGCTAACATCATTGCCAAGAACTTCAGACACATAGGGAGACATTCATTAGATTCACAGTAGTTTTATGACATTTGGGCCACTGAGATTGGGACTGCTGTAATAGTACGGTCCCTTGGGAAAAGTGAAGCCTCAAACTGTTCTACAGAGAGGGCTTTCAAATGCTTATTAGCAGTATTGACTTTGGGTGTTTATACACATGCTCCAGGAGGCAGAGATGGAGGAGGGAAAGGGACTTTAATTAGAGCAGCTCCAAGAACCACTATCACCCTCATCCATTCTCATGAAACTGTAACTGTTGTTGGTGTCATGGGGTAACTTGTTACTCCACCCACATGAACAAAATGGAACTAGTGACAACAATATAAATGTACCAAGAACTATTTATTATACATGCAAATTGTTTGAAAGAGTATTTATGATCATTTGAACCCAAAATATTATTTAACTAGGACTATGAACAAAATTTAAACTTATTTTACAGTTTCAAAATGTGAATGAACAATTTGCTAAGTCTGCAATTCACACTGTTTTCAAACTAACAGTTACTTCTAAAAACATTTCCTGTTTTAACTAAATATTGCAGTTCTCACAAAGCAGCAATGATGTACTGTGGTGCACACAAGCAAATTGCTTACTATCTTTGCATTGTTTCTGGGTTTTGCGGTCATCTGTCCTTGGACAAAAAGCATAATGTCCACTCATGCTTGCAGAAGGTTCTACTGAGGTGCCTTGTAGCAATTTGTAATTTAGGGCAGTCATACCAAACTTGACGGACTTAGACAGATTACGTGTATCCATTGTTCTTTGTTTTATTTGTCCATCTAACAACTGTTCTCCAAGCTCCTGCAAAAAAAAGCACCATCTTCTTAAATGTGATCTTTGCTTCCAGTTTGCATTGTGGCCTAGCCAAATGATGAGACTGGCAATGGCAGACACATCCAGCATATTGAAAAATAATGTTATTGGCCACCTGTTGATTTTCTGTCTGCAGGTGGTCGTACGGACTGAGTGGTCAAGGTTATCCACCCCACCCTTGTTATTATTGTAGTCATGGATGATGTCCGGCTTTCTTTGCTTTCCACCCACTGACAGGTCATGGTGCATACTTAACAGCACCAGCACAACTTTGGATTTCTTTGGAACATAGGAAACTAGGGAAAGCTCCCCATCAAAAGCAAAAATGGATGAAAAAGTTTCCCTTCTTCAATTTGTTTGCAAATTGTCCGGGATATTGGCCTTGTTTTTCTGAATCGTACCCACATAAATCAAGTCCTCCTGTAGCAGTCTTTCTGCCAAGTCAGTAATTGTGGAGAAATTATCACCCACAATATTCCTTCCTGTCTTGTACCAGGGATGAACCAGTTTTTCAATGACCTGGGTAGCAAGGTTACCTTGGTATGGAGTTTCTGGTTGCTTGCCCAGGTAGATGTCTCCAGACAGGGGGAATGACGTTGCTGCATCACAGAACCACTGAATTGTCAAGCCATATTTGGCATGCTTGCTGGGCATACACTGTCTGAAGAGACAACAACCCTTAAACGCAATGAGCTGCCCATCGACCATTAGGTGTATTCCTAGAATATACCATTTCCTGAGCTGTTCCAAAAATTGTGGCCAAATATTTTGAAGGTAGCAAGCTTGTCCACAGCTCTCCTTTTCTCATGTGCCAATTTGTTGTCAAATCTCAGATAGTTGGTGATTTGACAGAATTATTTTAAACTCATGGTGGAATGGAAGCAAGGATGCCTGGTGCATTGCTCCCACAACTCCACCAGTACCTTGTGACCACCATGGTAGAGACCACCCAGCTGTAGGAGGCCAATGTAGGCTTATAGCTCTGTTTCATCCAGATTTTTCCACTCTTTTCAATTTTCAGGATAGCTATCATTCCATTCCCTGAATCTTTCTGCCTCTCTGTTTGTTTCTCTTATGATAACAGTCAAGATATTTTGTGAGAGAAATAGGTGGAATATTTCCACCACTGTGTCTTAATTACTTTCTCTTGTTGTCCTAGCACTTCCATCCTTGGATCTGTTCTCTTTAACATCTTTATCAACAATGTGGATACTGGTGTCAGTAGAGCATCCACACATGAGGATAGACTGGTGATCCAGGATGACTTGGATAGGCTCAAAAAGTGGGCAGATATAAACTTGATGATATTCAATACTGACAAATGCAAGGTACTCCACCTTGGGAAAAAAAACCGCCGCAGCATGCTTATAGGCTCAGTAGTGCTATGCTCACTAGCACCATGGCTGAAAGAGACTTGGGGGTCATGCTTGACCACAAGATGAACATGCACCTCTAATGTGATGTTGCAGCTGGTAAAGCAAATTGAACTTTGGCTTGTATCCATAGATGCTCCTAAAGTAAATTGCAGGATGTCATCCTCCCGCTGTACTTGGCCTTGGTGAGACCGCAGCTGGAGTAATGCATTGAATTCTGGTGTCCACAATTCAAGAAGGATGTCAAGAAGCTTGAGAGGGTCCAGAGGAGAGCCATGCACATGATCAGAGGGCAAGAGAATAGGCTCATGAAGAGAGGCTGAGAGCCATGGGACTTTTCAACCTAGAAAAGCATAGGCTCAGGGGGGACCTGGTGGCTGATTATAAGTACATAAGGTGTGTATATCAGGACCTGGGAGAGTGTCTGGTCACCAGAGCGGCCCAAGGAAAAACAAGGACCAACGGTCATATACTCCTCCAAGACTGTTTTATGCTGGGCATAAGAAAAAATGTCCTTACTGTCAGAGCTCCCAAGACCTGGAATAGACTCCCCTCCGGAAGAGGTGCAGGCACCTACCCTGGACTCATTCAAGAAATGCTTGGATGCTTATCTTGTTAGGATCTTTTGACACTAGCTGACTTCCTGCCCCTGGGGCAGGGGGCTGGACTTGATGATCTTTGAGAGGTCCTTTGCAGCCCTAATGTATATGAAATCTATAAAATCATGGACTATGTCCTTGGCTGCTCCCCAATGATATATTAGCTGTGGACTTTTCCCCCACACTCTGCCATTCATTCCTCTAAAGGTATCATCATCTGCAATGTTTTCATGGGGTGGTGGCAGTGTTTCTGCTCCATGTCTTGCTGTAGTTCTCCTAGGTCTTCCATGGCAGCCCCAGGCTGGTCCTCTTCCCTTTCCCACTGGAAGTGTTGGCATCACTTCTGCTTGTGGCACGAACTCCTCATCTGATCTGGATGAAGCCTCCATAGACACATCTTCTTTCTCTGACTGGAACAAAGTCTGGAACAAAGTCAGCATCCTTACTGACTTGGTATAAGATTTTATCAGTGGACATGTTGCTGTCATCCCTGGTTACCTGAGCAAGACAGGCTTCAACACTGAATATGCGCTGCCTTCTCATCCTGGACTGCAGAAAAAAATGATTACTGCTGAATGCATATAAATAACAATCAAAGACAAGCCTGTCCACCTATGTTGTCACAGAAGCAATTCCACACTTCCCTATGGCAGCACAGGTAGCACCCTTTCCCCCTGGGCACAGAAGTCAGAGACCAGCATCCACCCTTTGCAGGTAAGCCACATGTGGGTGGATGCTGTTTGGAAACCACACCTGCAGGGGCTTATTAGGAGCAGGTAAAGGAGGCATGGGGAGGTGTCAAGCCCTTACTGTTGAAGGGGACTCCATAGTGCATGCTGTATTGCAGTATGATGCTGTTCTATTTCTTTTCTGCTGTCTCTTTGCTCCTTGTCCTCACTTGCAACAAAGGCAGGTTAGACTAGCAAACTACCTTGTATGTAATGAAAGGGGCAGGTGAGGCAGAGCTTTGCCATGAGAAAAGAGAGCAGAGGTGGATTTGGGTGTGACAAAGGGGTGTTTTTTGGCAAATGTTTTGATAACCTTGAAACCTGTAAACAAAGTGGTTAGCAAAAGGGATTACCACATCTTCTGCAAAAGCAGAGTGGAGGATGTCCATCCATTAGTTACCATGGATATCTGAAGTAGACATGAATGAAGTGTGAATCAAAGCTGACCTTTCAGATGCATCCATCCCAAATGGCCAAACAGGTCTAGGCCTGTCATTTATACAGAAATTGCATTAAGGTAACAAGGTAACAAGTAACCTCAATCCATGAACATGGGCTTGGGGTAAGTTGTTACCCCATATGGAAAAAAAACCACCTTCATGCCTGGGATAACATGTTACTCTGGGAAGTTTTTCATGCAGAGAGAGCAAACCATTCATGTAAGCTGGCTGTTCTTGGGGATATTGTGCACTGCAGTGCCAGTGGCAATGTCCTAAAAAGATTTTTTTTTTTTTTTTAGAATTAATTAACTTTAAGATACTGCGCAAAATATGTATCTGGCATAGGAAATTACCCCATGGGAATGTATGAAGGTTAAAGCACCCAGAGCATCACGTGTATCAGCATCCCTTTGCTGAAAAATGGCAGCAGGAGTGCTTTAACTAAAGCTTGTCAAATGAGCTTTAGTTAAAGCACCCCCACCACCATTTTTCAGCTCAGTGACTTGTGATGCTGGAGTCTGCAGAAGTGTGATAATTACCATGCTCTAGTAATTACAACATGTCAGAACAGCCTCAATGTACATGTATAGGTGACTAAGGTATAGATATTTGTATGCTGAATCCTTCTATGATGTACAGAGTTTCTAAGAAGGGGTCTTGTAAAGGGGCTTAAACTGAACAAAGTAAGTGGATACTCAGGACTTCAATATAGTGGACTTCTCCTTTGCAACTTTCATGGCTGCACAAACATCACTCAAGTTATCTCTTTATTAGCTGTCTTAATTTAAGATTTGTGGTTTTATATAAAACTATAAGAACAGAAAAATTGTATCTAGATAACCAGACAGCATTCTAGCTCTCTCCAAATCCTATATTAAATCATGCATTTTCTCTTTCACTTCTGTGCAAAGATTTCTTTCATGCTGCTCCTATCTTATGACCAAGTGTCTTTTGTTTCATTTGGATAGAAGGCAGGGTGGGCTTGCAATTTAGATTACATATAGAATATATATAGCATAAGCTTTCATGAGCCCAAGCTCACTTTATCAGATACTGTGAAAAGACATAGACAGAGCAAAATATAAAACTGGGAGAGTTTTTCTAAATACAAAAGGAAGGAAGGTAGGGAGTGAGGGGAATGGAGAGGGGTCAGTGTTAGGAAAGATGAACAAGCAAACTATAAAGACACAAGCATCCATAGTCCCTGTTTAAACCATACTTAACATGATCCAGTCTGTTCTTGTCCTGCAACTTACCATTCAAGTTAGTTTTGAAAAGTTTTGCTACCTAAGAACAGCTACCCTAATGTCAATGATAGAATGTCCAGGGGGGTTAAATTATCCTGCAACAGGCCTGTGTGTCTTTTGGGTGCAGGGTTGCCAACTATAGATTTACTGACTATCAGTAAAAAATAAGGCTAAAATGGCGGTCTGTAAAGTCCATAAAAAACTTTAAACATCAGTAAAAACACTAAGCAACTGCAGCTTGACTGAAGATCTGACAGATGGCACAGCAGCGATACCTGCTGTCTGAATAGGAATGCTGTGCCCTGCACATTCTCTCACCCATGTGCTGCTGCTGCTGCATCACAACCTGTTGATAGTAGTGTTGGGTCACAGGTAGGCTTCTTTAGGAGTCTGTGCTGGGACAGGGAGAGCAGGGTTGGTGGGGGTAGGGGTCACACTCAGAGAGTGGTGGTGAATTGGCTTAGGGATTGCACCCAGAGAGTGGTGGTGGGGAGGTTGATATCAACCTGGAAAGATGTGACCAGTGGAGTCCTGCAAGGCTCAGTCCTTGGACCGGTGCTATTCCATGTCTTCATCAGTGACTTGGACGAGGGCATGGAGAACACCCTGTCCAAGTTCGCAGAGGATACCAAATTATGGGGCAAAGTTAATACACAAGAGGGTAGGGAACAGATCCAGATGGATCTGGACAGGTTGGAAAAATGGGCAGAATGAAATAGAATGCAGTTCAACAAAGACAAGTGCAAAGTGCTGCACCTGGACTAAAAGAACCACCAACACACAGGCTGGGGGATGACTTTCTCAGCAGCACAGCAGTGGAAGGGGAACTTGGAGTCATAGGTGACTCCAAGATGAATATGAATCATCAATGTGACAAAGTTATCAACAAGGCTAACCACACTTTATCATGCATTAGCAGATGTATGATGAACAGGTTCAGGGAGGTGATGCTTCCTCTCTACGCAGCACTGGTTAGGCTGCAGTTGGAGTACTGCATCCAGTTTTGGGCATCACACTTCAAGAAGGATGAGGAGCATCTTCAGAGGGTTTGGAGGAGGGCCATTCCTATGGTCAGAGGCCTGTAGGCAAGGCTCTACAAGGAGAGACTGAGGGACCCAGATATCTCCAGCCTGCACAGGAAAAGGCTGAGAAGTGATCTTGTGGCTGCCTATAAATTCATCAGGAGAGGGCAGCAGGGAATAGGAGATGCTCTATTTACTAGGGCACCCCCTGAAGTAGCTAGGAACAATGCCAACAAATTGACAGAGGGCAGATTTGGGTTGGACATGAGAAAGAACTTATTAACAGTAAGGGTTGCCAGAATCTGGAATGGGATTCCAAGGGAGGTGGTACTCTCCCCTACTTTCAGGGTCTTCAACAGGAGACTGGACAAACACCTAGCTGGGGTCATCTGATCGGAGCACTCTTTCCTGCCCAGGGCAGGGGGTCAGGCTCAATGACCTACTGAGGTCTCTTCCAACCCTAACATCTATGAATCTATGAAGACATTTTATAAACTTCAAACTTTTTTACTGAAAACCAAACTTTTAAACTTTTTTACCATAACTGGGCACATCTACATATGTAGCCACGTGCACTTGCAGCTGCTCAAATAGGAGCAGTACAAATTTGAGCTGGGGATATTTGCCTAGTGCATATGCCCAGACATGCATTTTGGTGTGGGGCAAGTTGTACCAGTTGGAGCAAAATAACCCTGCCCAACTCCTCCCGCATCTGCAGCTAGGGGGACCTAGAGCCTGGGGCCAGCACTTGTCATCATAATAAAATAAATTCTAAATATCTGTATGTTTTTGATGTTTGCTTTTGCTTTTCTTATCATAGAACAATTAGAGCTTCCCCTGACCCCTTCACTAACTAAGATGTGAGGACAGCTTCCCCATAAGCCACAGCTCCTGCCGGCAGGTCTCATTTTGTTTGGTAACTGGGTATGCTGGATGTGTGATGGGAGGATGTAGGGGTTGCATGAGGGGGGTGGGAAGAGGTGTGGGGGATGTGGGTTGGTGTGGAGGGATGTGGGGGTGTGTGGGGTGTGTGGGTAGGTGTGGGGAGATTGTGTGGGGACTGTGGGTCTGGGGGACTGTGGGGGAGGCTGCTCAGGAGGAGTGGGTCCCCTGACCCCCACAGGGGACAGCCCCCCCACAGCACATGGACTTCCCTCTTCACAGGACCACAGCCCCCCCCCACATGGCTCCCTGCAGGGCACCAGCCACCCCCGCAGGGCCCACATGTCAACTGTGCGAGTGAAGATTGGGGCCATGCCCTCTGTGCATGGTCCCAGCCCCCCCCCACAGGGCTCTAACCCCCATGCACAACCCTCATGCCCCCTAACACACCTACAGCCCCATCCCCAGAATCCCCTGCATCGCCCCAGCCCACCCTGCAGGGCCCATATGCCCCTCTTCATGGCCCCAGTCCCTATGCATGATCGCACTCCTACACAGCCCCAGCCCCCTCCAGCAGGGCCTTAGCCTCCCCCCATGGCCCACACGTCCCCTCACATAGCCCTGAATCCTCCACCTGGCCTCAGCCCCACTGCACAGTCCACAGCTCACCAGAAGCAGCAGTGGCTCCCAAGTGGCATGGGACAGTGTGGCTTGGCTCCACCTGCCTGGTACCCGGTGCTGCCTATGCCACATCACAGGGGCCTGGGCCACCTCAATGCAGTGCTGTGCACTTTTGGGCAGCTCCAGGCCATTCAGGATGTCACCTGGGGCCCCATGCCACTTGCGGGGTTGGCTTTTTGCATCAGGCTGTGTCCTGCATGCATGAGCCTTGCATGCCATCAGGCTGGGCCACTTCCATGTATGCAGGACCCAGCCCAGCATGACAGGTGGTCCCAGGCTGGGCCCACACAATGTGGCACAGGCACCACCAGTTGCCAGGTGGCTGGGGCCAAGCCGCACTGTCCCATGCTGCCCTGTGCTGCATTGGGGGGGCTGTACCAGGAGGCCCTGAGAACCCAGATAGCTGCTGCTGCAGCTGGTGAGCTGTGGGCCATGCAGGGAAGCTGGGACTCTGTGAGGGGGGGCATGTGGGCCACACGGGTGGTGGGCAGGGGATACACCCCTCCCGAGCTGTTCCCCATAGTCTTCCACACCCTCACAGCCCTCCTTCCATCCATCCCCACCGCCTACGTACTCGGAACACAGTCCCTGTCCAGGTCACTGCAGCCTGAACTGCTGTTTGGCCTACACAGGCAGGCAGTGTTGTGCACCATCAGGGCAAGAGGCAGACATAGAGATACTCTGCCTGGCTATCAGAGTGGCTCTTTGGAGGCCCTGAGCCTCTGGTTGCCTCCGGACATGGTCCTGGATCATGCCCTGCCCTGCTTTTTTCTGTTTTTTTTTTTTTTTATATACCTCAATATCCAAGTATCAACTTTTGAGCCTGCACTGTACATATACAGTATGGGGAACATTTTTTTGTTCCCAATATGCCTCTTGCTGCATCTCAAAACTGCTTTGAGATGCAGCAAGAGGCACATGCGGGCTCATCTGGACGCACCTATTGATGTTAAACCTCTCATTTTGAACCCAGGCCTTCTAACTAGGCTAGAAGGACACAGCCTAGAAGCCGTTTTATATTTTACATTATTTATATAATGTAAAACATATCAGTAAAATCAGTAAAAAAGTTTGGCTGTCAGGGAAAAGCTTGCTGATTGTCAATAAAAAAAATAATTATTGGGTTGGCAACCCTGTCTAGGAGCTGATGCCATATTGGTTACCATTCATTCTTACATGAGCGGATTGCCTTGTCTGACCAATGTAGACTGCAGAGGGGCACTTTAAGCAGCTGATGACATATATGATATTGAAAGAGTTTCAGGTATATGAACCTTAAATGTTATATTCTATGTTATTCAGTCCACTGATGATGTGATCTGTATTGATGAGGGGGCAGAATTGAAAGGCCTAGTGTATCAATTAGAATGGGTGTTAGGTAACTTGTTGTTTAGGAGACACTTAGGTTGCAAAGCTGTTGTTAAAAAAAACCCAAAGTGGAAAAAAGTGGGGTGATGCATGTGGTGGCAGCATCCACTGCCCAAAACCAGAGCCTGGCCAACCAGAGCCATGTTCCAGCTGCTAGCTAGGTTCTGTGCACTCAGAGGTACTGGCCCTATCTTCCCTTACCCCAGGTGGGGCAACTTGCCATGCACCAGATTGTGCATGCAGGGGCATTCCTTGGGGACAAGTAGTAGCGACACAGTTATGTGCCACTGCTATTGGTCCCTGGGGAAACTCACACATGTGCTCATTTGGATTTGGATGTACCCCTTGAGGCACCTTAAAAGAGCCTGTTATTTTGTTTTCCCATCATTGCTTAGTATAATGAGGCCAGAGCAGAGCTCCAGACCCAGTCAGCCTCAATCAGGGAGGCAGGACCTTTGAATACCCTAAATTGGTGCCACCTGCAACAAGCCCAGAGCACTGCTTCGGTCCCAACTAAAGCCATGGGCAACAGGCCTCACCTGCTTTAGCTCTTAAAAACCAGACCACCCTGCACTATCCTTGTTTGGGCAAAAGCAGTTCTTGCTGGCTCTCTGGTTTGACCCCTAGCTCAGGATCCTGCTTCTGATTGTAATAGGAGCTTTGGTATATCCTGATTCTGGTTTGACCTCTCACTCTAGCTTCTGGCTTCTCATCAGGGTTTAACCATCAGCATATCCTGTTTTAGGCTGTGGGTCCTGACTCTGGTTTGGCTTGCATAAAGAAAGGCTTTGTTCTATAATTCATTTTTCCCCCAAAAAAACTTTCCCCCTCAATTTCTTTCCTTCCTACTTTCTCATTTTTATCTTTTTCCCATTTTTGTTTTGTTTTATTTCTAACACTAAAATCTGCCTTCAATTACTATAAAGAGTTTACTTTTCCCCAGGCTGCACAGCAGGCAGCATATTCATCCTGCCTGCTTAGTTCTTATACTGGCCTAGAATTATATTAATCTGTGTCAACAAACCGAAAGAGAAAAGGACAGTAGTCATTATACCGAACAAAAAGTCATAACCTAACTACTGCTTAACAAAAAAAAGGAGGCTGGAACTGAGTGCCAAGGGGGAATGGGATGATGAGCTACAGTAAGGAGGAAAATTACCTTTGTCTTCATAGGCTTTGCCACCACTGGCATCCCATCTAAAACACAGGATTTGTATGGGAGATGATTAGTTCTTTGACCTAGATACAATTCCTGTACTGAAAGCAAGTTGTACTCCAAGAGTGTGTCCAGATGAGTGGGAAAGTGTTTCCCTGGCATGTGGCAGGTTACTTTGGGTGGGATAGAGGGGCTGGGGCTAGCTTTATCTGGGGTCTTAGGGGCCTCTGAGAACCACAGCCCTCTTGAAGCAGAAAGTCTGGCCAGCTGCTGGAGCATGGCTTCAGTCAGCCAGGCTCCAGTTTTGGGCTGTGCGTGCTGTTGCCACATGTGCCATCCCACTTTTTTTTTGGCATGGATTTTCCTGGGATTAACCCACCCCCCGCCCCTCCTACTGCAATATAGCAGCATGGGAAATGACTGCATGTGTGGTGTGTGGCGCTGTAGAAAAATGTGATCTGTGGTGCTTTATGTCTGTGCTCATCTGGATGTATCCCAAGAGGGTAAAAGGTAGCTTAAAAGAGAAGGGAGTAGAAAAATAAACTAGGACAATTTTAAAATGAAAATGAGTTGGTAAAAAAGGAGTTTAAAAATGAAGATAGTAATAGAGGGAAATCTGAGGGACAAGAGTAAGAAATGTATCAGTCAAAACAGACAGTAGAAAGCAAAACTGACAGAGGATGATAAAATTAAATGGCAAGGAGAAGATAAAGGAGGAGATGGAAAGCAAAGTAAATAGAAATTATAAGAAAGGAAGAATGTAAAACCAGATGCAAAGCCAGAATAAGGACATTAAAGCAGTAGGGAATGTTCCTGACTCTACTTGCAGATCTCTTCATCCAGATTAGTTACAAATTCCCCAGGCAGTTTAGTGCAAGTGATTCCTGAATGTTGTCTTTTGTGTTAAGTTGTTTAATTTTGTTCCTTTTATCATGTGTTCTGAAATAACTCTGTTATTCCTTTGACTAAATTAGTGTATTGTTTGTTTGGTTTCTTAGGCATACAGAACATTTCATATTTAATAGTAGTTTTATTTTCTGACATAATCTTTTAAGAGGATTTTTCTGTTTTCTGGAATGGCATAAATTGATGCTCAATAGATATTTGATTAACAAGTTTAATCGTTCAGTGTTTGGGAAGAAATGTTTATTACTGTATACTTGACCAACTGCTACGGAAGGACTTTAATTAGAGGTACTGGTTGCTTAACTAACCAAAAGTAATCTGTAATAATCTCAAATGTGCTCAGTTACTCCCAAGTGATACCAATCATTTACTGGGAAATTTGAGACAACATGTTACCTATTGAACATGTTACCTGTTCATGACTAGTGGGCATGAGGAAAAGTACATTTATAGTGTAATTTAAAGACAATGCCCCTCAGTGAAAAAAATGGCACTTTTGAATGATAAAATACAAAAGCAGGCAATACAACCATTTCTCCAACGTTTTAGATTTTATTATTGGCTTACCTAAACCAATTTGCAAAATAATTGAGTGCTAATCCTACACATCATTAACTGGCTGAATAATATTTAAATACTTTTCATGTTGTCTCTATAAGTTAGATTGTGGTTCTGGGAATGCGTAGGTACATGTGAAACTCCATTTAGGTAAATGATCCCATTCAATTTATGGGGCCGCTTACATATGTAATCTTAAATAAATATATACATAGATGTTCAGCTACACACGATTTTTTTTAACTTTATAATATCTGTTTAGAAACAGATATGATGAAAGCAGTAGGATCACTTATTGTAGATGTCGTAATAATCTTTTGAAGGTTTTTATATCCATATGACTATAATAATTACTCGCCAATTGCCCATCAAGAATGCCAGGGGAGTGGGGAGTGGGTGGAAACAGAGCCCCAGACCTCCTCTCCGGGCCCGCTCCCTCTTCCCTCCTGATTCTTGGGGTCCAAGCCTAC
>NW_017729033.1:96201252-96206776 GCF_001723915.1 Gavialis gangeticus | reverse complement strand
GATTCTTGGGGTCCAAGCCTACTCCCCGTGGCCCGCTTTCCCCCCCACCCCATACTCCCCTGCCATGGTGGGCTGGCTTTTCCTGCACTCAGGCCCGCCCCTTGCCCCCCTCCCCCCACGTTGGGCTCAGGCTCACTCTCCCCCCACCATGCAGGGAGCAGGGTGGGGGATGGGCAAGGCCCCCTCTTCTGTCCAATCTATTGCCGCCGCCTCCAGGGAGCAGGGTGAGGGGGGCAAGGTCAGCTGTCCTGGCCTTGCTGCTCCCGCTCTGTCCCCTGTCTCTCCACCATCATGACGGTGGGCTACCTTCTGTCAGAACACTTCTTCATGCTTTGACTGGCTGTTTGTCAGCCAATCAGAGTGTGAATAAAGCATTACAGCTGGAAAGACAGACAGACTTAGGCTTTTATAATAATAGAATATTGTAATGAACTATGATAATAATAATAACTAATTTTAGACAAGTAGAACTGTCTGCTCTAAGGAGATCTACCCATTTAGGTACACCTCTTTAAATCCATTTCTAAACAAATTCAGAAAATGGTGTATTATAAAACTATAGTATATCTATCAATGCACTATAAAATATAATATATCAACCATCTCTAAATGTTTCTAGGACTATGGGTTGGGTAAAAGTGAGAGGAAAGTTTTATATATGGTTTCTGATTATGCTTCTAGAATTTTGAAGAAGAGCTACTTCAAGGTCTGCACATACCAGCTGAAAAGATGGAATTACTGAACAGATAGCTCAAGCAGTGTAAAAGTCTTTATATTGTTTACTATTATACTCTTGGACTGGTGCAGTAGTTAAAGACATATTATCTCCTTCCAGCACATCAGAGAATAGCTAGATCACTACCAAATTGCTCATTATCTGTAATACTCACTAGAACCTTTAAATTGTCTGCCTAATGCTAGACATATATAGGTACCTAAATAAATGGACTTCTTTTCAAAAGTATTGCACAAGCACATCTCTAATCTCTTATTAACCCCATTGGAAGGGACAAGTGACCAGTAGCTTGAAAAAAAGGCTGTTTATTTAGGTTCCTAAATATGGCTATAAATGTCATTGGCCATATCTACATATTCATTAATACAGCATAATTATGACACATTAAGCTTAGTACCTGTAATGACAGGTACTAACAGTGCACTGTAATTGGTGCTACTGCGTATTAGCTCAGAGGAATGGGTGTTTTTTTTAGTGATGTTAATGAGCATTAGATTAAATCTATTGTACATTAATGCATTAGTCCACCATGCTAAAGCACAGTAGTCTTCTGCACATTAAGTCTTTTGTGTTTGGTATTCACCTATGCAAGTGTTGACTTGTGACTACAAAATAAAGTCATGTGTATGAACATGGCCAAATTTTAGGAGAAGGACTGTCTAGTACTTGTATCTCAAAAAACACTGATCTTAGCAAGGTGAAAGCGGAAATGTAGGGTGTCATAACCCCATGAAGTTTTGTGGTGTTATGGGATGACATGCATATTTTCTTGAATTTATTGATATGGCGTGTGTAGTATCTATGTATAGAGAGCACCAACTTATATTTAGCCTTATTATTATGTCTATGTGAATTGTGGTATTTGATATTAATGTAATTTTTATGTTTTATATTTTTCCCTAAGTAGGGAAATGATCAATATAATGTTCCTTCCATCTTCACACTTGATAGATATAATCGCTGAAAAATAGTATGTGACATGAGTATGTTTATTGGCCAATCAAATGGATCCTTGAGGATGTAGTCTGAGGCACTTGAGCCAGGCCATTCCAGACAATGAGGAATGTACATTTTAAAAGGAGAGACATGTAGAGAGAACTGCACCTGACAAATGAGGCTATTTATGGAAGGGTATTTCTCACAGTGGGAAAATTGACAGACAGACAGTATCCTTAGGATGAGTCTGAAAGTATGTAAATACTTTCCCAATCATAATTAGATCAGGAAGGACTTCTGGTCTGGTAAACAGAGCCTTGGGAGGCAATCATAATAGTATGAGATACCCAAGAATACAATGGATAATGTATGTAAATGGCCACATAAGAAACCATACTTAAGGTTTGCCATAAGAGCAAGGATTTCATAGTTTCATGGGTCAGAAGGGACCTGAGCAGATCATCGAGTCCGACCCCCTGCCATGGCAGGAAAGAGTACTGGGGTCAAACGACCCCAGCAAGGTGTACATCTAGCCTAGTTTCATAGTTGTTAGGGTCGGAAGGGACCTGAGCAGATTATCAAGTCTGACCCCCTGCCATAGGCAGGAATGAATGCTGGGATCAAATGACCCCGGCTATGTAATTATCTAGCATCCTTTTAAAGACCCCCAAGGTAGGAGTGAGCACCACTTCCCTTGGAAGTTGGTTCCTGATCCTAGCCACCCTGACTGTGCAGTAGTGCCTCCTGATGTCTAGCCTGAACCTACTCTCAATCAACTTGTGGCCATTATTCCTAGTTACTCTGAGTAGTGCTTGGGGGAACAGGGCTTCTCCCATTCCCCACTGGTTCCCCCTGGTAAGTTAATAGATGGCCACCACATCCCCTCTCTGCCTTCTCTTGTGGAGGCTGAACCGGTTCAGGTCCTGTAGCCTCTATTCATAGGGCCTGCCCTGCTGCCCCCTGACCATGCAAGCGGCCTTCCCCTGGACCCATTCAATGTTGGCCACATCCATCGTGAAGTGTGGCGCCCAGAACTGGATGCAGTACTCCAACTGTGGCCTGATCAATGTCACATAGAGGAGGAGGATAGCCTCCTTGGAACTGCTTGTGATGCATCTGTGGGTGCATGACAAAGTGCGGTTGGCCTTACTGACTGCATTCTCACATTGGTGACCCATGTTCATCTTGGAATCAATAATGACTCCAAGATCCCTTTCTGTCTCTGTGCTGATGAGAAGGGAGTTCCCCAGCCTATAGGCATGCTGCTGGTTCTTTCTCCCCAGAAGCAATACCCTGTACTTGTCAGTACTGAATCCCATCCTATTCTCATCTGCCCACTCCTGTAACTTGTCCAGATCTAGTTGTAGCCTGTTCCTCTCTTCTAGCATCTCTCCCCACATCTTAGTGTCATCTGCAAATTTAAACAAGGTGCTTTTCACCCCCTCATCCAGATCACTGATAAAGATGTTGAACAGTATGGGCCCGAGGACTGAACCCATATCCCTCCAGGTCAAAAATGACCCATCCACCACCACTCTCTGGGTGCAGCCCTCTAGCCAATTTGCTACCCATCTGACTGTATAGGCATCAATTCCACAGTCGCCTAGTTTTTTAATGAAAATGGGGTGAGAGACAGTGTCAAAGGCCTTCCTAAAGTCCAGGAAGACTACGTCCACTGCAACACCTGAGTCCCAGGATTTTGTGACCTGATCATAAAAGGCAGCCAGGTTGGTTTGACAGGACCTGCCCCTAATGAACCATGTTGTTTGCCCCTGAGCATAATCTCCCTTGCTTGTCCCTCACAGATGTGCTCCTGGATAATTTTCTCAAAAAGCTTCCCTAGGACTGAGGTAAGACTAATGGGCCTATAGTTACCTGGGTCCTCCTTCCTCCCTTTTTTGAAAATGGGGACCACATTGGTCTTTTTCTAGTCCTCTGGCACCTGGCCAGAGCACCACAAATGCTCATAAAGCCATGCCAGGGGCCCCGCAATGACCCCTGACAATTCTCTCAGCATCCTGGGGTGGAGAGCATCAGGACCTGCTGATCTAAACACATCCAGCACCATCATAAATTCCCTAACTAGGTCCTCCCTGACCCTAGGCCTGGTGGTGCCTCTCCTCAGTCTGTCCGGTATCCCAGTGGGGGAGATGCCTGGAGGCCCCTGCTCAGAAAAATGGAGGCAAAGAATTTGTTAAAGAGGTCAGCTTTTTCATCTGGTGCAACCACCAGATTGCCAAGTGTGTCCTGCAGGGGCCCCACGTTACCCAATGCCTTCTTTCTACACCCTATGTATTTAAAAAAGGACTTCTTGTTATCTTTAACCCTGGTTGCTAGTCTTAGTTCTGACTCCACCTTGGCCTTCTTAACAGCCCCCCTACAGCCTTGAGTAATGGAGGTATAATCCTCTTTGGTGAAAGTCCCCCTCTTCCGCCAGATGTATGCCTCCTTTTTAACTTTCAGATGTTCCTAAATGCATTTGGTGAGCCATGGGGGCTTTTGAGCACTCTTGCCTCCTTTGATTTGCACTGGGACTGTCACCCTTTGGGCTTGGAGGATTATCTCCTTAAGGAACGACCACTCGTCTTGGACTCCCAACTCCCCTACCCTCCGGGACCTCAGTGCCTCTCCTACTAACTCCTTAACTCACTGAAATCAGCCCTCCTGAAGTCAAGGGCTACTGCCTTGCTGCAGGTCTTTGACAGTCTGGTGAAGCTCCCGAAGGTTGGAAGAGGGCCAATGTCATGCCTATCTTTAAGAAAGAGAGGAAAGTAGATCCGGCTAACTACAGGCCCATCAGCCCAACCTCTATCCTGGGAAAGGTCCTGGAAAAGATTATCAAGGAAGGCATCCTTAACAGACTAGCTGAAGGCAGTATCCTGAGGGATACCAAGCATGGGTTTGTTGTGGGTAGGTCTTCCCTGACCAACCTCATTTCCTTTTATGACCAGGTGACTTATCACCTGGACAAGAGGGAAGAGATCAACATTGTATATCTTGACTTTAAAAAAGCCTTCGATTTGGTATCCCACAATCACCTCTTGGCTAAACTGGCTAACTGCGGCCTCAACCTCACCACGATCCGCTGGCTGGGGAATTGGCTCCGCAGAAGGACCCAGAGGGTGGTGGTCTATGGGAGCCAATCATCTTGGTGCACTGTGACCAGTGGGGTCCCTCAAGGCTCTGTCCTAGGGCCTATACTATTTAACATCTACATCAATGATGTGGACATTGGTATCAGAAGCAGACTGGCCCAGTTTGCCAATGACACCCAACTCTGGGGTAAAGCAACCACACCTGAGAACAGGAGGGTGATCGAGGTGGATCTTGACAGGCTCAGGAAATGGGAGGACGAGAACTTGATGGTGTTCAACACCAAAAAATGCAAGGTTCTCCACCTTGGGAGGAAAAACCTGAAGCATGCTTATAGGCTTGGCAGTGCTACACTGGTTAACACTACAGATGAAAGGGACTTGGAGGGTCATGATTGACCACAAGATGAACATGAGTCTTCAGTGTGATGCTGCAGCTAGTAAAGCGAGCAAAACGCTGGCTTGCATCCATAGATGCTTCTCAAGTAAATCCTGGGACATCATTCTCCTGTTGTACTCAGCCTTGGTGAGGCCACAGCTGGAGTACTGCATCCAGTTTTGGGCTCTGCAATTCAAAAAGGATGTGGAGAAGCTTGAGAGGGTGCAGAGGAGAGCCATGTGCATGACCAGAGGTCAGGAAAACAGACCGTATGATGAGAGGCTGAGAGCAATGGGGCTATTCACCGTGGAAAAGCACAGACTCGGGTGATCTGGTGGCCACCTATAAATTTATCAAGGGTGCTCATCAGGATCTGGGGGA
>NW_017729033.1:96171555-96196252 GCF_001723915.1 Gavialis gangeticus | reverse complement strand
TTTCTAGTCAGATTACCTCATGCTTTAGCTGTTGCTGAGCATGCGTCTGTGGGGAAAGTAGGTCAAACATGACTGACAGGTCCGCAGGTCACCCAGGGGGCACGAGCTGGATGAGCCTTGGAACTTTCCACTCACAGACTTCAACTGCGCATGTCAGGTACAGAACTTTTGTGTTGGCAGCATATACTTAGGATTTTTCTGAGACACAGAGCACCCCAAGGGAGGACAAGATATAATGGTCACAAACTCCACCGTGACTGATTCAGGCTGGACATAAGAAAGAACTTCTTCACTGTCTGAGCTCCCAAGGTTTGGAAAGACTGCCACTGGAGGCGGCTCAAGCACCCACTTTGAATGCCTTCAAGACACATTTGGATGCATATCTGCATATCTTGCTGGGATCATATGATCCCTGCTGACTTCCTGCCCCTGGGGTAGGGGGCTGGACTCAATGATCCTCCGAGGTCCCTTCCAGCCCAAATGCCTATGAAACCTATGAAGCCTATGACACCCTGCACTGGATAGTGAATTCCAGTAGGTGATGATCACTATTGCCCTGGTGGTCGAGAACCCACAGCCTCCTCACCAGGTTGTTGCCTATGGCCAGGACCAGGTCCAACAAGGCATTTCCCCTGGTGGGACTGTGTACCTCCTGGGTTAGGTGGAGGTCCTGTATCTTGGCTTGGAACCTACAAGCAAATGTCTGGGTAGTTTAGGTTGCCCATGATGACCTCAATCCTTGACTTAACTGCTCGCACGAGCTGACCTGAGAATTCCTGGTCCAGCTCTTCCTCCTGGCTGGGTGGTCAGTAGTAGACACGCACCACTAAGTCCCTTTCCCTGAGAAGGTGCATTTTGGGGATTAAGATGCAGGGTAAGAGTAGATTAATGTTCTGGTATTTCCTTTAGTTTGTTTATTCTGATATTTCTGTCAGTATCTTAACATGCGGTTACTGATTTATTATGTTTGCTTTTGAATTTGTAATAAATCCCCTTGTTATCTTTTATAATATACTTATTGTCAGTGATAACTTTGATTTCTGATTCTGGCAAGCCTCTTCTATGGAAAGAGGGGTCTAAAATTTCTGAGCATATGACTGGATATGACTGCTTTGCTTCTTGCTGGCAAGATCCATGACCTTGGCAGTCTTTCCTGCGCCTTGGGAAGGGGGCTGGACCCAATGATCTCACAAGGTCGCTTCTGGCCCTGGACTTCTGTGACTCTCCGCTAGGAGCTTGCAAGACTTAGGTGAGGCAAGTAATACTGAGGTGCCATAAATCAGGGAGGTGATCTTTGGAGCATCTCAGTATTTTCTCAGTGGTCAAACAGCAGACAGCAAGGAGGCATATGGGGTTGAAGGGAACCCCTGAACATGTCAGAACACTCTGAGAGTGTCTCACAGATCTATCGGACCTCATATGAGGTCATGATATGTCAGACAGTATTTGGAAAAAATTAAATGGGGCTATGACTGGAAGTGAGTGTACTTGAGTATATGGGAACTAATTCAATTATACATACAACATGCAATTTCAGTAATATGTAGGAGAAAGAGGAAAATTGATTTTTGATAGGGAAAAAATTGTCACATAAAGCAGGGTTCCTAGGTTTTACTGGGCTTTCTCCCAAGCCCACTTTTCTCATATGCTCAACAAACAACTCCTTCTTCTCTCCAATCAGTGAAATGCAAAATGTAGATATGTCACAGTAAAGGGTAGAATGAGAACAAACTGCAGTTACTTCTCTGCATCTTTGCTATTTTTTTCCAGTGATAGCAATTTTGCTGCGTTTTCCTTCATATCCCTGTACAGCCAAATTCTTTTAAATTTCCCCTCATTGCACTCCTCCTCTGTAAAGGGGGACTGAAGATTAATGGGATTGCAGAGGTATCTCTGAGGGCATAATTTGGCCTGCAGTATCCTTACTATTGGTGACAATGCAAAAGAAAGAAAGAATTTAACTTGGGTTTTAGGACTTGGATTGAATTGTGAGAGTGTCATTAAAAGAAAACCAAACAATTAACAGTAGCAAGTAGGGTATGAATACCTGCAGGACAATAAATAAAGTATTAATTGTATACATCTCCTCTCACACTGCCATTTTAATGGTGCTTTTTAGAATAAAGCTATCTTTTAATTTTTGTTAAATTTATTCAATAAAACTGATAATGCTTTAAAACAGTGTTTTCCCAGGCTAAGTCTGACACATTCAGCCTCATATTAAATTTTAATAAATTTAGCGTTAGCATCTAGCCGCAGATTTGAAGCAATTTTATCAAAGCGCTTTGGTGTATTACTCCTGGCCTATTCACCTAGAGATATACCTCAATCAATTAATTTGCTGTATGAAACACTGCATTCAAGGAATATCTACAACTTCAGAAGTGCTTTATAGTGCTGTATAATACAATTTGTATAAGAAAGTCAATGTACATGCACTGTACCAAATGTTCTTTCAATGAATTCAGTTAATAATTCAATGAATAATGCACTACTGAAGATGATTACAAATGCAGAACATTTGCTAATTTTACTTACTGTCACACATTGTTTTTTCTTTAAATACTACAGTAAACTCTGGTAACTGGCACCTCACAAGCTGGCATGCTGGTTAACAGAGCATGCCAGCTTCTAAGGAAAAGTGAAACTGGAATTGCCCACCGTGGCACTTCCAGTTTCTCTGAGCCCCCATGGCAGGGGCATAACAGGCTGCACAGGGCTGTGCGGGGCCCACAGGACCTGGAGGGAGGTGCAGTGATGCTGTTGGAGGGGTGACAATGCTGCAGGAGGGGTGGAGGGAGCCCCAGACGTGGTGGGAGAACTTTATATTGGATATAGCTAACATACCCAATTGCCACCTATCGTGGATCTGTCTGGTCTGAATAAGCTCCAGCTGCTGATTGCTTTACTATGAATGAAACATGACATGAACCCTTACAAGTACTGTACATCAAATAGTACATCAAGTACTGCACATCAATTAGCACAATTTATATATATTTAATACATAGGATCTTTTTTATTAATAAATATTAATATGGTGCTTTATGGTGATCCAACTGCAGTAAATAGCTCCCAGGGGAAGTGGAAATGTACGCTGTATAACTCCTCCAATGGTTTCTATTAAATAAAAACAGATAAATCTGGTTTTTTTGGAAGATTAATATATTATTTCATCTCCTATAGATCTCATTCAGATCACTTTTTATCATCAGATGATGCAGACTGCGTGAAACATCCTGAAGTGAAACAATTCATTTATTGTAGGCAAAACCTAATAATGAAAAAGTGACAGTACTTTGAGGGGTTGGACACTTTTGCTTCTTTCACACTAATACTGTTTGTCAAGGATGTTATTCTCCCTAGAACACTTGTGCCTTTGTAAACTCTAGGCATGACTGCAGACTAGCTGGTTTTCCACATAAAGGAAACACAGCTTCCTCTGATGCAAATGAAATTTGTTCATTATAATAAACAGTAAAAGTGAAGGTCAAATAGTAAATTTCACTCACTGATGCTGGTAATTTAAATTAACTACAAAGCTGAGAAAAGCATAAAAGCAAAGAAAACAGTGTTGACAAACTAAAATCCAAAAGTTTTACTTGGCTTAATTTATATCTATGGAAAATAAAAGGAGCATGATTCATCATGAGTAGGTTATGCACAATGCTTTACTTTTAAAAATGAGCTTTCAACTGCAGAAAAATTGACTTTCATTTTTTTCAGTCCTTATTTTTGCAATTATTGACCAACTGATCACCCGAATTGCATTTACTGCGTTATGTTCCCATATAAAAGACAGAAAAGGGAAATTCAGTGTGTGGCTGTAAAGGTGCCTCAAAAGACTAGTACAGGAAACCTGGGGATAGAGTTGTGCAAAATAGAGTTGATTTGTTTATGAACTGAAGATGGGTATCACTTTTATCTCCAAAAGTGGAGGAAGAGACTAGGACCAACTTCTGACCCCTTTACTCTCCCTGGGTGTATCTATACATAAGATTTACTGAGGAACTGACTAATTAGCTCTGCAGTAAAGCATCACCTTCTACATATGTGCCCATATTAGGGTGCAGTAAATTAATTAACTGTGCTATAGGATAGTACTGTCTGGGACAAGTACTGTCCTATGGCAGAGTTATTTAGTGAGCCGAAATGCACGTGTAGATGGTGACTTGGACTGGCTGGGGCATGAGGATGCTGCAGTGCAGAGGGTTGTCTGCTGGCTAGTCCTGCAGTAAAGCACCCTCTGCACCAGGTGAGCTGAGGTAGAGTAGCTCTGGGCTGGCAGGCTGATCCCCTGGGCTCTTTGCTAGCTGGGGCTACCCCAGCTCAGCTCAATGTGCTACATTCCCAGGCACATGTGTAAATGCTGCACCCAGTAGCAAGAAACTCCGACTGTGCCAGAGTTTATTGCTATGTTCTAATTGCACATATAGATGCACCCCTTGAGAAGTGCCTTACTGAGTAAACCCACTGAAAACAAATGGCACTACTCAAAGAATAAAGACTTAAAGATACCAGAATCTGATCTATATTTTGCAAGAAGCAAAACTTCAAAGGGACAAACTTTGCCCTCTGACATGACTTCATTTGTAGCCATGGATGAGAAAACAGTATTTGGCTTCATGTCCTTTACTGCTGTGACATGACTATAACACTATCAGGCTACCCTTGAGACAGAACTGGTGCAATAAGAGAAACTGATAGAAGAGCTTTTCTTTAAAATTGCAGGTGTTCACTACTTCACAAGCCAGAAAAAAATAGTAAAAATGCTCATCCCTTTTCTCAAGTACAAAGCAAATATACTGTATGAATACCTTCAGTGTTGTTATAAAAGTGCTAGACTTGCTCATGTTACTTATTTTTCCTGGGCCAATTTAAAAAGACACTGGTTATTTCTAGCTATCTAGTTTGCTGTGTTTTAAGGGCCCTAAACTCCTTTTACTCAACATGCTTCACAATTTTTATCAAGATGTATGAAAGCCAGACTTCCCCAGTCCTCCTATGCTCATACTAAAATGACTTGATTTCAGGTAGATCCTTTCTTCCTCCCTGTTGATACACTGTGGGCATGTCTACATATGCACGTTTACTTTGCAGTAACCTAAATTACTGCACAGCGTGGGCACGCATATACATGTGCATACCCATACTGTGCAGCAACTATGGTGATTTACTCCAACTAAGATGTAAATTTGATACTAGCATGATGCAGGTGTCACATTTATGCTAGATTAGTTACTGTGTAGTAATGCACGTGTAGATGCATTACTACGCAGTAACACAGGGGCCTCCCATCTGGGTCTGCCCAACCACAAGGGGGCTGGCCAGAGCCCAGCCCCAGGGATCCTGCTTGGCCCACTCTCCTGTTTCTGGGCTGGACTGTTTTGTGGCAGGGCCTAGCTGCAGGTTCGAAAAGGCTGTGGCC
Source organism: Gavialis gangeticus (assembly GCF_001723915.1). Lineage (NCBI taxonomy): Eukaryota > Metazoa > Chordata > Crocodylia > Gavialidae > Gavialis > Gavialis gangeticus. The sequence continues at coordinate 96,190,824 of NW_017729033.1, read as the reverse complement.
ATTTTATTCTGTAGGCAACACACTCCAGGAACCTGACGGAGCCTGTTCTCACTGATGGAAAGCAGCAGGCCCTGTGTGCCCCCCTGGACAGGCCACAGGCTGTTTGCTGGGTCTGTCCTGCTCTAGAGCTGCTGCCTGGTCACAGATGAGTGCAGAGGGCTGCAGTTTGCTGCACCCCTTGCACAGCCCTGTGGTCCCACCAGGGACAATTCAGAGAGATTTGGAAAGATCTGGCAATTCAGACATAGACAGCTTTAAATGTTTTTTTCTGCATACCTCTAGGTATCAGGAGGCTCATGAACACTGTAATGCTGGTGTGCATGGAGTGTCCCACATGAGAGTGGGGGGTTCCCCAGTGTGCTTGGCAGCAGACCCAGACTGGACCAGAAGCACTTCTGGTTCACTTCTGGGTCTGCCAGGGAGCATGAACAGGGGGTGCCCTGCACCCACCTGGCTCAGCAACTGCTGCCTCCTGGGTCTGGGGGGGCACCCAGGGTCCCCCTGAAGCCGACTGCCAAGTCAGGGGGTGCCCCCCCATGTGCTCCCCAGAGGACCCAGAAGTGGACCGGAAGTACTTCTGGTCCACTTCCAGGTTTACAACCGTGCACATAGAGCCCACCCCCTGCTGCACTCCTATGGGATGCTCCATACGCCCCAGTTGCACAGCATTTACAAGCCACACTGGTACATTGAGGTATGTAGAAAAAACTTTTAAAGCTGTGTCTGTGCCCAAATCACAGATTCTCCAAATCAGCATCAACTCTTCAGATTTGGATTCGGCCAAATTGAATCAGGGACAGTGATCCGAATCAACCACTCAAATCACTGTCCCTGATTTGGGCCAAATCTGCATCCGAATTGAATAGGGCCCACTTTGCACACCTCTAGAGCTAATCAAACACTGGCATGCATCTACCAAGGTATCTTCAGCAAAGCTAAAGATGTCATCCTCCCACTCTATTTGGCTTCAGTGAGATTGCAACTGATGTACTACACCCAGTTCTGGGCGCTGCACTTCAGGAAGGTTGTGGAGAAGCTCAAGAGAGTCCAAAGGAGGGCCACATGCATGATTAGAGGCCTAGAGACTGGGTCATATGAGGAGAGGCTGAAAGACGTGGGACTGTTCAGCCTGGAGAAGAGAAGACTCAGAGGGGACTTGGAAGCAGTCTGTAAGTATATTAAGGGAATACATCAGGGCCTGGGGGAGCAACTATTCACTGAGGACTCCCAGGGGAGGACTAGAAACAATGGGCACAAGCTGATTAAAGATCACTTCATATTAGACATAATAAAAATCTTCTTTACAAGTCGAGTACAGAGGATTTGGAAGAGGCTCCCCCAACAGGTGGTAGTCACCCAAGCTGACGGTCTTCAAAAAGTGTCTTGATGCTCATCTTGCTGGGGTCATCTGACCCCAGCAGTCTTTCTTACCCAAGTGCAGGGGGGCTGGACCCAATGATCTGTAAGGTCCCTTCCAGCCTAACAACTATGAAACTATGCTTGCTTTTTGGGAAGAGCCCCATACCCTCCCCTCCCTATGACCCAGCTAGCTCATCTGCTACTTTAGACAGCAAACTGTCTGCACCAAAGCTGGAAGAGAATGGGGGTAGCTGGGCTCCTGGGCATAGGTTGCTCCCCTCTTCCTCCATCCCCTCCACCTGGCCAGCACAGTTCCTGTGTTGAAGGAGCACATTTCTAGCATCAGAGTCAGCATGGAATGGATAAGTGGTGTGGAGCCCTGGGCTGCCCTCCTGGGAGCTAGGGCATGTGAGAAAAGTACCATCCCCTCTTCTCTGTCCCCTGCATATGGCCAAGAAGGCTGCAGCCAGCCAGTAGGGAATAGGGTAAGCAGGGCAAGTGCTAGGACATGGTCCTGGGAGCCAGGGCACTGCACTGCCCCAGGAGAAAGTCTCATTCTCTGTTCCATGTGGCCAGCTACCGGGTGCTGCTTTAGGCAGCAAACTGCTTGCATCAAAGTGAGGGCTTCTGGGGTCCAGGACACATGACACTGTGGGGAAAAGTCCTATCCTCTCTTGTTGCCACCTGGACAACACAGCTGCTTCACCGAAGGAGCAAATTGCTGGCACCAGAGCCAGCAGGTAATGGGTTAAGTGGTGCGGAGCTAGGGTAGTTGGGCAAAATCCTCTCTCCCCCTCCCTCTCTTCCTTCCTTTTCACGTGGTTAACAGGACTGCTTCAATAAGGCAGCAAGCTGCCCAGCAAGGAATAGATTGTCCTGAGCCATGCTGTTCATAATGTGGCTCTTCCATAGGCATGGCCAGCTCCACACCCCAGCCCACCTGCAGCAACACAAAGAACAGCAGCAGTAAAAGCCATGGCTAGTTTTAAAGGCTCATTTTAGGGCTATGTGTCTCTGGAGCCTTCTTCACTGCAGTTCTGCCACCCTTGTTGTGTCCTACACATCATAGAACTTAGTCATGTTACTTATCACATTGAGGCAATGATTTTTTGTGGTAGTAGTTGTATAGTTTAAACCTTAATATTTAATATAATAAACTAATAAACTGTCCAATAAAGTTTTATTGTTTTGTTGCATCAATCTCAAATTGAATAATGTTGATGTACCATGCCATCTGTACCCAGCCCACTTTCAAAATCCTAGCTCTGGCCATGAAGGGACATCTCAATTTTCTAATAATTCCCGTTCTTTTCTTAGAGCACTGGTCTGAGGACTTTTACAAAACACCAGTGGAGAACAACTGTCCAGCCTAAAAATGAGCATTGACTTCTTTTCTTGTCACCAATGACAATTTGCCCTTTCGCACCTTCAAAAGTGAACCAAAGAGAATGAAAAATGTAGCTTAGTGCCACCTGTGCACATTGCATATTGCAGGGTACTGGCTATATTATGAGCCTTATCATTATTGGAAGAAATAAAATGTGCTTTTTCCACTCCCTTCTTGCCCCTATACTGAGTGCATTCCTCTTAGCTGAGTTTGAGTTCTTAGGATATAGTTCAAAGATAAATTCTGAGTGATTGGCTGGATTGCTGGAGCTCTACACAGAGTTTTAAATGCTCTGCATGAAGAAGAAAGAAAAGGAAGGGAAAGGAAAGGAAAGGAGAGCTGTGTTTCACCCAATTAAAACATTCTATTCTGACTCCCTAATACAGCATCAACAAAACTGCACCTAGGTTCCATATGTGTAGTGAGCAATTACTACTGATAGTAAAGATTGCATAGCAGAGTCTACCAGGCGAAGGGAGAAGGTGCTTGCTTGGGATCACTGCAGCATTGTCGGGTCTCTGAGATTTACTTCTGAAGCCAGCCCAAGTAGGGCTTCTAGCCCTGGTGCCTTCCACTCTGAGACCCTGGCCTTTCAGTCACTTACCCTCCCTGTTTTTTTCTATGGCTCTGCCTACTAGCTTCCAGTTATGTTCCTGACAAAATTGCTTTCCTTCTTGCTGGGGATAAGTGCACTCAGCTCAGACCCATGCCCACCAGTTACACTGTCCTTGTACACCCTGCCCTGTCCATTGTCATACTTGTATCCTTTAGCTTCCCTGGAGCCTCCTGGGTGCCACCCATCCCCACCTTGTTGATGCATCAACAAGGCTATTCAAGTCCTTGTACATGGACATGTCTTCTGTCATATATGCCAGCATCTCTGGCTTCATTGTCTCTTTATCTCATTCTCTGTCCTGCTCCATCTCTCCCCCACTCCTACTGCCTACTGTCCATATATAAGTTAGCCAACAAAACTTCACAATGCAACATTAACATGAACACATTTAAATCAGAAATGGTACAGTAAAATCCATAGTGCATCATGCAAGGTTATTAGGGTTAGGTCATCATTTCAAAAGTATCATTACAAAGTATAAAATGTTTACTATAAATGAAGGCAAAATAAGCTTATTATGCACATGCAAAAGGATGAATTAGAGAATGGAATTATTTGCAACAAAATATATATGAAAAAATCTGAATGAGCATATCATTACTGATGTGTAGTGAAAAGAAGCTTGTTGCTATCCTCTCAGACATGCTTTTCGTAAGACATTTGAGTACATACAAATACTTCCAGGCTCATTTCAAGTCATCAGTTAGATTTAATGTGTATTGTGACAGTATGGATACAATGCACGGTGAAAAAATTGAATTCCCAGTTAATTTAATAAGCTCATAAAATACTTAATAGAATACATATTTGTATTCAAACTGAGATATGAGAAGTTATGTTTGCTTCTGTATTGTTGTTGGACTTTTTAATCTGGTTGGTATCTTTCATAATTCTGCTACTAATAGTTATGCATTCTCTTTTCAAAACTTATACTTCATTTGTTGCATGAAGTTTCTATTGTGGCTTTATCATTAGAAATTTCATTTCCCCCCCTTAATCTACATCTGTTTTATATAATTTTCTTCCTGGAATGCAAATATTGCTTCTAATGCTAAATTCACAACCATCATCATCACCATTATTATTGTGAGCAGCATTAGTAATAGATTCATTATCATTTTCATCACTTAAAAACAAGTTCATTATCTGATAACACAATTTTCCTCATGTATATTTTAAGACTCTTGACTTTCTTTATTCATATTTTTGGAGATATGCTTTCCTTGCTATCTGTAAGGAAGAAATCTTTTTTGAGAATATTTTTTTCCCACTTTTCATTCATTCATTCATTCATTAATGAAAACCACCTCACCAGAGGGATGAGCTGGACCTGGAATTTTCAGGTCAGCTCACAGAGGCTGTAAGAACAAGGGACGTAGTTGTCATGGGTGACTTAAACTACCCAGACATCTGCTAGGAGGATCTGTCAGATAGGTCTGAATGGTCATGCAGGTTTTTAGCCTGCATACAGGACCTCCACCTAGCCCAAAAGGTACATAATCCCACCAGAGGAAATGCCTTGCTGCATTTGATCCTTGCCACATGCAATGACTTGGTGAGGGATCTGCGGGTGCTCGACTACCTAGGTGTTAGTGACCATCGCCTACTGGAATATACTATCCTGCACAGGGTGGTGAAAGCAAGCAGTAAGCCAAAAGTTCTTCACTACAGGAGGGCTGATTTCAATGAACTAACGAGATTAGTAAGAGAGACACTGGGGACTCGGAGCTTCAATGAGATGGGAGTCCAGGACAGGTGGTTGTTGCTTAAGGAGACGATCCTCTGAGCTCAGAGAGAGTCAGTCCCAATGCAAATCAAAGGGAGCAAGAGTGCTAACCCTCCCCCCCCACCCTTGGCTCAGTAAAGGAGGGCCTGAGGGAAAAAAAAGGTGGCATACAATCAGTGGAAGCAAAGGGCAATCACCAACGAGGATTACACTTCTGTTGCTCATGATTGCAAGGAGGCAGATAGGAAGGCCAAGGCAGAGATGGAACTAGGGTTGGCAACCAAAATTAAGGATAACAAAAGGTCCTTTTTCAAATACATAGGGAGTAAGAAGAAGGCAACAGGTAACATGGGGCACCTACAGGACAGTCTTGGCAATCTGGTGATTACAGCAAAGGAAAAAGCTGATCTCTTCAACAAGTTCTTTGCCTCCATATTTCTAATCAGGGACTGGGACAACTCCCCCACTAGGATTACGGACAGGCTCAGGGGACACGACACCATGCCTAGGGTCAGGGATGATCTAGTTAGGGAACCCTTGGAAGGGTTGGACATGTATAAATTAGCAGGTCTGGATGCTCTTCATCCAAGGGTACTGAGGGAATTGGCAGAGGTCATAGCAGGGCCCCTAGCATGGTTGTATGAGCACTCATGGTACTCTGACCAGGTCCCAGAGGACTGGAAAAGGGCCAATGTGGTCCCCATTTACAAGAAGGGGAGAAAGCAGGACTCAGATAACTATAGGTAAGTTAGACTCACCTCAGTCCTTGGTAAGACCTTTGAGAATTATCAAGGGTCTCTGCAAAACACACCTGCAGGGACCCAGAACAGGAAGCAATGCTCAGGGCCTTTGACACTGTTTCTCACATATGCTCATAAAAAAAACTAGACAACTGTGGCATTGATGCCTACACAGTCAGATGAGTGGCAAATTGGCTTGATGGTCACACCCAGAGAGTGGTAGTGGACGGGTCAATTTCGACCTGGAGGGACGTGGGCAGTGGAGTTCCCCAGGGCTCGGTCCTCGGGCCTGTGCTATACAACATCTTTATCAGCGATTTGGGGGTGGGTGTGAAAAGCACGCTGTCTAAATGCTCTGATGACACAAAGATATGTGGAGAAGTGGGCACACGGGAGGGGAGGGAAAGAATCCAACTAGATTGAGACAGGTTACAGAGGTGGGCAGATGAGAATAGAATGGAATTCAACACAGACAAGTGCAAGGTGCTGCATCTAGGGAGAAGGAACCTGCAACATACCTATACACTGGGGAACACCCTTTTCAACAACACAGTGGTTGAAAGGGATCTTGGAGTTATTGTTGACTCCAGGATGGACATGAGCTGCCAATGCGAGGAAGTGGTCAGTAAAGCTAACCGCACCTTGTTGTGCACCTACAGATGCATCGCTAGCAGGTCCAGGGAGGTGATCGTTCCCCTCTATACAGCGCTGGTCAGGCCACAGTTGGAGTACTGCATCCAATTCTGGGCACCACACTTCAGCAGGGATGTGGCTAACTTTGAGAGGGTCCGGGGGAGGGCCACTTGCATGGTCAGGGGGCAGCAAGCCAGGCCCTACAAAGATAGACTAAAGGGCCTAAATCTATTCAGCCTCTGCAAGAGAAGACTGAGAGGGGATCTGGTGGCTATCTATAAACTCACCAGGGGGGACCAGAGGAAAATAGGTGAGGCTCTGTTCCCCCAGGCACCACCTAGGATAACAAGGAATAATGGCCACAAATTGATTGAGATCAGGTTCAGGCTTGATATCAGGAGGCATTACGATTAGGGCTGCCAGGCTCTGGAATGGGCTCCCAAGGGAGGTGGTGCTGTTCCCTACCTTGGGGGTCTTCAAAAGGAGGTTGGATAGATATTTGGCTGGGGTATTATGATCCCAGCACTCGTTCCTGCCCAGGGCAGGGGGTCGGACTTGATGATCTGTTCAGGTCCCTTTCAACTGTAGAAACTATGAAACTAATTCAGATATTTTTAGAGCTTTCTTTCTTCTTTTTTCTTCCTTTCTTTGGATCATTTTTCCTTTAAACCATGTTGTAACTATAGAAGCATTTATGTTCAGTGCATCTTTCATTATCTACATATAAACTATTTTGTTTTAAAATGCTTTAAGATCAACAGAAGACATTTTCCTAAGATTGTCTGAATTAAAAATATCTTGAGTTCTATGTCTGTATGTTCAGATAGCCATGACTGTAGAGATAAAAGATTTATAGATAATTATGTTATTGAATTGTTTTATTAACTTCATATTCCTCTTTACTGGTCAACTAACATCTCGGAAGGCATGCTTTTGATTCTCCTGGGCCCTTGCTAACATTTTTCAAAGAATAATTTTGGCATAGGCATTAAATAAATGCACTGTAGATAGGCAAAATTATTATATGATGATGAAAAGCCAGATCCTGTTCCCCTGATAAATTTCCTATTGACTTCTTTCAGCAAGTATTGGGTTCTAGAATTAAACCGGGACAGTGATTTTGTTTCATCTGCATAATACCACACACAAAAAACCCCACTGGAAGTCAAATATACATACGTTTCAGGGGTAAGATACCGTAATTATAACTAGAAACATAATTTGCATGATTTAAAGTAATTTAAATGCTACAAATGTATTAGTGCAGCATAATTGCTAACAAAAATATCTGAAGACCCATAAAGTACTGAATGTAATCAAATAATTATTTTTTTATTGCAAAGAATTTATTTAAAATGTTAACCTATATTATTATAGAACTTGGGACATTCAAAGTCTATTTGTCAGCCTAGCACAAACATGATTACATTAATTGAGTGTCATTATATGTTTGGTTGAATATTAGGCCACAAGACAATTCTTAACGGTTTATTTATAACAGAGATTTGCCCTAAATTAAATCTTCATTAATATGTGTCATTCACATAAAATTGTGTCTGTTTAGCTTTTGCCATCAAGACACTACTGGAGTAAAAAGAGATAGGGCAAAAGCACTAACATATTTAAAGTTTAATTGTATGAAAACTGTTTGATGCTGTAACTTTCCATATATATATTTTTGAAGGCACTTTGTGGGAAGGTTTTTACTGAAAACTGTTAATTGATCTATTTTCTGAGAAATTGATAAATTTGATATTTGGAAACTTTGGTTATTATATTGTAGGCAAGAGGCACTGAATGAGTCACTTATTGGTTTGGTTTGTGGTAGTTTGTTCATGAAGCATCTTGGAGTTTATGCTTGTTTGTTCACTGTGTGGTGGCTAAAGAAACTAGGAAAGAAGTAATCAGGTATGTTAAGGGAATGATACAATATTTTACATTAGTGAATACAGCAGGGTTGATAAATGTATTAATTGGAACCTCCATAGTGAAAGATAAAGAGAATTGTGCCCCCACCCCTGAAAAATGACTGCCTCTATGAGTATAATAGTTCCCTGATTATGTCATCAGCAGGCCATAAGGAACATACAAAATATTTTGCCAATATTTTTCCATGTGGATATTCCACTAAACTCTCTGAAAAAAATATGTAGCAGTAGTAATATTGATAACAATGTACCTAAGGAAAAAAGTGTAATTTACCTTTGGAGAACAGTGGCACAAAGATGGTAAAGGAATACTGACTAGGGCTGTGTGAAGCTTCAGTCTCTGATTCAATTCAGTGGGGATTTGGCCCAGTTCGGTGGCTGAATCTCTGAATCCGAATCAGGAGACCCTTTAATCTCTCTGAATCAAATTGAGACCCTCTGAATTGATTTGGAGGAATTTGGAAAGATTTGGCGATTTGGACGTAAACACAGTTTTAAGTGTTTTTTCTATATACCTCTAGGTACCAGGCAGCTCATGAGTGCTGTGATGGTGGGCCAGATGGAGCATCCCACAAGAGTGGCGAGGGGGGAGGGTGTCCAGTGCACTCAGCAGCAGACCCAGAAGTGGACCAGAAGCACTTCCAGTCCACTTCCAGGTCTGCCAGGGGGCCCCCCCTGCACCCTCCTGACTCAGCAACTGTTGCCTTCTAGGGCTGGGGGGACACCTGGGGTCCCCCCGTGGCCAATCACTGAGCCAGGGGGGTACGGGGAGCCCCCCAGCATGCTCCCCTGTAGACCCAGAAGTGGATGGGAAGTACTTCTGGATTTGTCAACGAGCATTCAGAGGGCCCTCTGGCACTCCTGTGGGATACTCTATTCCCCCCAGAATCTCAGTGTTCACAAGTTGCATCTAGTACCTCAAGGTATGTAGAATAAACATTTAAAAAAAAGCTTCTGGGGCCAAATCGCTGATTCTCCAAATCAGCATCTAATCTTCAGATTCAGATTCAGCTGAATCGAATTGGGGACAGGGATCCGAATCAATTAATTGAATCACTGTCCCTGATTCAGGCTGAATCCAAATCTGAATCAAATAAGGCCTGTTCTGCACACCCTGAATACTGACCTTCTAGTTCTAGGTCACTGGGCTGCCCTACTCTCAGCTCTATAACGATAATGGCTCTATAGTTATGATAGGTTTTTAACTGTGTGTGAAATGAACAGATGGCTGTTCCTATTTTAACAATATCCACAATTTAGTTACTACTTCTTTTTCTTTTATTCCTCTTAGCAATTAGCCTAGGGAGGGAAGGTGCACTATCTTTCACGTCTCCTGACTCCTGGAAGGGTTTCTCCATGATGATGAAGGATGGTACCTGACACTTTGCTGCTCTGAGCAAATACCCTCTGTTCTGTAAAAGAAAAAATCCTTGCTTCATTCCATGTTGTACAATATCTGTTGTATGCTCCTGTATTTAACATTCCACTCATCCTGTGAAAATCTATAAAGAATGGATTGACTTCCCATAAGCATGCTTTCATGTCAGCAGGAGCAACCATCACATGGGAAAGGAAATTATAAATGATCACACACAATTAAGCTATTAGGAAGACATGCCTTAATGCCCAGGTGAAGAACTGATCTTTTGAACTAACTTGAAGCCTTTCCAAATAAGGACCATTTAGGGATTAATCCTGTGGAGACAAACATGGATAGCAGGAATGAGGAGTAAAGAGATCTCACTTGTGTATTTTTATTTTTTAAAAATACAGCTCTACATGAGTTCTTAATAACAGAATAAAAAATAAGTATGGGTTTGTCAATCAGCTAGTTACCTCAGGTGTCTGTACACAATTGATTGGAGCCTGGGAAACAAGCAGGAAGAATTGGAAGACCTTGCACAGTCATGAAATTATGACATGATTGGAATAACAGAGCTATGGTGGGATAGCTTGCATGACTGGAGCACAGTAACGGATGGGTATAAACTGTTCAGGAAGTACAGGAAGGGGAGAAGAGGAGGTGCTGCACTTCATGTAAAGAGCTGCATGATTACTCAGAGCTCCAGCAGGAGGCTAGAGATAGGCCTGTTGAAAGTCTCTGTGTTAGGGTCAGAGGGGAGAACAAAAAGGGTAATGTTATGGAGGGTGTCTGCTATAGACCACCAGACAAGGAGGATGAGGTGGATGAGGCTTGTTTCATCCCTTGCTATCCCTTCATCCCTCAAAAAGCTAGCAGGAGTTCCTGATTGCAGGCCCTCTCTCTCATAGGGGACTTCAATCACCCTTACATCTGCTGGGAGGTCAATACAGCAGTGTACAGGCAATCCAGGAAGTTTGGGAGAATGGTGGGACAAAACTTCCTGGTGCAGGTACTAGAGAACCCAGCTAGAGGCCATGGTCTTCTTGACCTGCTGATCACAAACAGGAAAGAATTGGTGAGAATGTAGAAGTGGATGGCAACATTTTGCAGTGACCACAAAATGATGGAGTTGAAGATCCTGAGGAAAAGAAGAAAGGAAGGAAGGAGAGCAACAGAGAAAGGATCCTGGACTTCAGAAAAGCAGACTGTGACTCACTCAAGGAACTGATGGGCAGGATCCCCTGGGAGATCAGTCTGAGGGGAAAGGAGTCCAGGAAAGCTGGCTATATTTGAAAGAAACCTTACTGAGGGTGCAGTAATGAACCATGCTGATGCTCAGGAAGATTAGCAAGTATGGCAGAAGAACAGTTTCACTTAACAGGGAACTCTTCAGTGAGGTTACAAAAGGAAAGGTTACAAGAAGTAGAAACTTGGAGAAATGACTAGGAAGGAGTATTAAAGTATTTCTCAGGCATGCAGGGATGAAATCAGGAAGATCAAAGTGCATTTGGAGTTGCAGCTAGCAAGGGACATGAAGGGAAACAAGAAGGGTTTCTACAAGTATGTCAGCAACAAGAGAAAGATCAGGGAAAATGTGGGTCCCTTACTGACTGGGGGAGGCAATCTAGTGACAGGAGATGCAGAAAGGGCTGAAGCGCTCAATGCCTTTTTTTCACCTCAGTCTTCACAGGCAAGGTCAGCTCCCAAACTACTGCACCTGAAAGCACATTGGGGGGGGGGGGAGGGGGGAGGACAGCAGCCAACAGTGGTGAAAAAACAGGTTTGGGACTATTTAGAAAAGTTTGATGTGTACATGTCCATGGGGCCAGACCTAATGCACCCAAGGGTGCTGAGGGAGTTGGCTGATGTGATTACAGGGCCACTGGCTGTATCTTTGAAAACTTGTGGTGATTGCGAGAGGTCCCAGATGATTGGAAAAGGGTAAATATAGTGCCTATCTTTAAGAAAGGGATGAAGGAAGATCTGGGGAACTACAGACTAGTCTGCCTCACCTGAATCCCTGGAAAAATCATGAAGCAGGTCCTCAAGGAATCCATTTCTAAGCAGTTGAAGAATAAGAAGATGATTATTAACAGTCAGCATGGATTCACCAAGGGAAAGTCATGCCTCACCCACCTGATTGCTTTCTATAAAGAGACAACTGGCTCTATGGATCTGGGGAGACCAGTGAATGTGATATACCTTGACTTTAGCAAGGCTTTTGATATGGTCTCCTGTAACATTCTTACAAGCAAGCTAAGGAAGTACGGATTGGATGAATATATTGTAAAGTAGATAGAAAGCTGGATGGAACATTTGGCTCAAAGGGTAGTAATCAGTGGCTCAGTGTCTAGTTGGCAGTCGGGTTCAAGTGGAGTACCCCAGAGGTCATTCCTGGGGCTGTTTATTTTCAATATCTTCATCAGTGACCTGGAAGATGAGATGGAGTGCATCCTCAGTAAGCTTGCAGATGACACTAGGCTGGGGAGAGCAGTTGATACTTTGGAGGGTAGGTCTAGGATTCAGAGAGACCTCAACAAATTGGAGGATTGGACCAAAGGGAATCTCATGAGGTTCAGTAAGGACAAGTGCAAAGCCCTGCATCTAGGATGGAGCAATTCCATGCACTGGCACAGGCTGGGGACTGACTGGCTAAGCAGTAGCTCTGCAGAAAAGGACCTGGCAGTTACAGTGGACAATAAGCTGAATATGACCCAAAAGTGTGCCCTGACTGCAAAGAAAGGAAATGGCATACTGGGCTGCAGTAGTAGAAGCATTGACAGTGGATCCAAGGGAAGTGATTATTCCCCTCTATTCAGCACTGGGGAGGCCACATCTAGAATACTGTGGCCAGTTTTGAGCCCCCCACTACAGATGTGGACAAATTGGAGTACAGTGGAGGGCAACAAAAACAGTAGGGAGCTGTGGCATGTGACTTAATATGAGTAGACTTGGCAAGTTTCAATTTTTATTGATAAACTCTGATAAATGTCAATTTTGCCTCATACTCACAGACAGATGGAAATATTTCCATTGGTTCTCATGGAAAGAAGAGGTAAAAGAAAAAAAAAATCCAAAATGGAGTTAGGAAATCAGGGCAGTGATTATGACTAAGGATCTTGGTTGTAGGACCCACATGAAGCAGAGTTTGGAAATAGGCCAGGACACAGCAGCAGAAAAAAGTCCCAGCTCCCAGCCAGCCCCAGTGTGGGAAACAACATGGCCTAGGCTGCTGTTCTGGCACCACTCCAGACTGGCAGAAGATGAGCTGGATCCCGTGTTTTTATGCAGGGGAAAGTTGGCTGTTGCAGTGGGGGTTCGCCGGGAGGAGGCAGGGGAAACGCCACACATGCTCAGGGGCTGCTCTGGTGCCAGTCGTGCTTATGGCCAAGTTTCTCTGTAGAGGGACACACACTCAGACATGCACAAACAGACACATATAAGTTAAACAAAAAACCGGTAGATCCCAAGGTAAAAAAAAAAAAGCCGCTAAAAAAAGTGGCTCAGTGCATGCAGTAACACTATGCACCACCAGAAATGGAACCAGGCTAGACAAAAAACACACTTTAGCTTCCAGCCAGACTCTGAGCAGCCAGATTGGCACTGCTGCTGTCTTACGAGGCTGCCAGGACTTTAAATAAGGCCTCCTCCTACTTGATCCAGGTCAATTTGCTGCATGCTAGAGCATGTGTGCAGGGGCATATCCTGGGACAAAAAGCAACAGCACAAATTTGTGCCACTGCTATTTGTGTCATGGAAAACACATGCCCCTGCATTTGAGTGCTCATCTGGACATTCCTAGACTTTTGTCAGTGGTGGCAGATGACAGAACAAAGAACAGCATTCTCATGTTGCAGCAAGGGAAGTTTAGGTTAGATATCAGGAAAAACTCTTACTGGAAAGGTAGCAAAGCACTGAAGCAGGTTACCCAGAGAGGTGGTGGAATCTCTGTCCTTGGAGATTTTTAAGACCCAGTTAGACAAAGACTTAGCTGGGATGATATAGTTGGGGATGGTCCTGGTTTGATCCAGGGATTGGACTACATGACCTCCTGAGGTTCCTTCCATGATTTTCTGTGATCCTCTAATTTTCATTCATTTTTCATCAATACTTTTAATGTTGCTTTTTTTTTTAAACTTTTCTTCATGACATTGCATGCTCTTCATATTCACCAGATCTGAACTCTTGTTCTTCCAAATAGGACTTTTCTAATTCAGGCTAAGGAAGTGTGACATGCCCTGTTATTAAAAAAAAACCCATTAACTCTTTTACCCTGTTGCTCTCTTGCCATAATGACATGTAGTTTTGGCTTACATGTCAATATTAATTGCAGGCACATTTATATTGGGAGCAGTCACAAAATAAAGTCTTATTTACTTTAGACTGAACATGGCAAAATCCAGATGAAACAACTTTGGAAAGATAAGTGGAAGGCACTTTAAGTGTTAAATACATAGGCTTTAATACACTGGGTGCTTCTACAGGTGTGCTTAACTGTGCAGTAGACTGATTTGCTGCAGTATACAGTTTGACAGATTACACGTGCGATGCTCTTAAACCATAGCAAACTAATTTTTGTCACTGTAAGATAGTATTGTCCCTGACTGTTGCTGTCTTACTTTCAGGGACAGTACTATCTTACGGCAGTGAAAATAACTGCATCTAAACACATGTGTAAATGCTGATGCTGGGTGTACATTGCATCTGGTCAGCCCTGACAGCAGGAGGCCAGACACCTGCGTACTGCCTAGCCACACAGGTCCATTCTTTGACCTCTCTTGTGCTCCAGCCAGCCCCTGTGCTACCCAGTACCATCCCCCAGAGCCTGGAGCGGACTTCCTGAGCCTGCTGCCAGCACAGAGCTCAAATTCAAAGTGCCCCAGTTCAAAGTCCTGCATTCCCAGGTGCATGCATATGTAAATGCTGCACCCAGGAGCAGCTGACTCTGGCATAACTGCACCGGTGTTTATTGTTTTATGTTAATTGCACATGGAGATGCACCCACTCAGTAGTATTGCTGAGTGATTACTCTGTATTACTATTGCAAGATCATTACATTACTTGCTTTTGCTTCTAATGACACATACCTATCTGTACTCTTTTACTCCATCTGTACCACCTAAGTTACTCATATATTTCTAAAAACTACGCCTCTACCCCACCTCCCTTTTTTAAAATCAATCATTCATTCCTTCATCCCCTTTTGAAATTAAGCTAGCAATTACATCTACCAGATCCAGCTTGAAATAATATAGCATGTAGATAGACAGACTGAAACTGAAGGCAAAAGTAGTTTGTCTCTGAATTGAATTCATACAATAACTGCATTTTCCCATCAGCATCACAGAAGAGAACTCATAACTCATCAAAATACATGAACATGCAGTGCCTTTGAAGGAGAGAAACTATTATGCATACGCTCTAAAGTAATCATGGAGGTCATGTCATAGTTGGTCATATTCTGTAACTGAAGTTGCATTATGTCATTTTTTCTCTAATAAAATGATATTAGAATTCCAAGAAACGGACACAAGGAAAATATTTATCCATTTTTCTTGATGTACAGAATTTTATTATTCTTTCTACTGTTGACTTAAAAGACTGTGACATTCTCCATTAGCACATGGTTACACCCTTACTCAATGTCAGTAAGTGTGTCTATATGAGACACTTTACTGTGCACTAGATTAATTTACTAAGCAGTACAGTGTCACCATCTACAGGTGCAGGTGCTTACTGTGTAGTAAATTAATATACTGAGTGGTTAGTTGTAGCAAATTAACCACACAGTAGTTACTGTGCAGTAGTGCACATGTAGATGCCAACCAGGTGCAAATTTGCTCCCGGTCAGTCTCCCCACCAGAGAGCCACACTCAGGATAGCCCTGAGGCCATGGAGCTTGGAGTTTCTCCAGTCCCCAGGCTGGGGCAGCTATTTCCTTGCCTGGCCTGGCCTTTAAAACTCTGTGGTGACTCTGAGGCCTATGCCACCTGCTGTCTGTCTCTGGTGAGAGGGTCCCACAGCAGTAGCCCCATGCTGGTTGCAGAAGCCAGTACACCACTGTCCCTTGGGCCAGCCCCACCACCTGCTTGCCTGCCACATGACATGCCCCTGCACTTCAGGCACCTGCCCAAGCCCAGTCGCAGCCCTTGAGGGCCATCAAGGGAGCCCCAATGGCATTGTCCCTGATGCAACATACCACCATTCTGGCACTATGGGTCCAGAGCCAGTTTGCCCAGGGTGGGTACTCCAAAACCCATACCTAGGAGGACCTGGCATGCCACATGCAGAAGCATGTGCGCAACCGGTCAGAATGCAAGTGCCACATAAAGGTCAAGGCTCTGTGGGTGCAGTGGGTCTGCATTAATAATCACAGCTGCCAGTCAGGGGCTATCCACAAGACCAAGCCCTTTATGTAACAGTGGGACCACAGCCTTGCACCCTGGGACATTTGGCAGAGTTGTGCCATGTATCCCAGCACAGGTGGCCTGCAAGAGCCTCCACTGCAGCCTGACAATACAACTGTACACATGGTTTTTTAGTGATGCTTTGATGCATGTGTAAAAACAACCATTGTGTTAGAAAAAGATGTCAGGATTTGGCTTTGTATATATTAATATAATATAATAATATAATATAATTTTTATGTTGATACAGTGTAATATTTGAAAGACCCTAAAAGCACAGAAACTCGGTATTCTAAAACGTGATGAGATCTAATTACTTCTAATTCAGGGTAGGGAATGCATGTCCAACAGATGAAGTGTTAGAATAAATTCATAAGTTTGGTATCCAGAGGGGAAAGGTCAGGTGAAGAGGGCACAGGACATGTAGAGTGAGCTTCAGGAGAACTGACTGAGTGCAGAAGGTAATGAAGCATCAGGTGTGAAATGCATCTTCTGTAACCGTGTTTTTGTTTCCTATTAAGGTAGAAAAACCACAAGGGATCACAGGTATGTGGATTCATAATAATAACCAGATTTCCAAGGCAGAAGGATCCTTATTAAAAATATATTCACTTCTTATTTAAAAGAAAACACATTCCATATTGATATGGGAAGTCATGATATGTTTTTATGCGTACTTTACATCTATAGATGTTGATTCTGATCATGTGAACCACATCATGATAATAACATCTAAAAATCCTCCTTGGTCAGATAGGAGACAAGATTTGTTGATTTTCTGGACATCATTATTTGTATTCTAGTGGCACCTGGGGGCCCAATTAAGATCAGACATTCACTGAAGCAGGGGAATTGTAAAGAAACTTAAGGTATGTCTACATGGCACACTGCAATCCAGTCCAAGCACAATGATCCACACTAGGTCATTAAGAGCTGAAGCAGTATGACTGCATGAGTGTGACTATCAGCTGGGTTAATTACCCTTATTTTTCAGGCACTGTACTGTGTAGACATATCCCTAGTGAGAGATGCTCCCCGCTTTAAAGATAGACTTCAGTACAGGAAGAAATAAAGTGACTTGCAAACAAAAACTATGCCTGTATGTGTGTGGACACTGCTCCGATGCACTGTAATTACAAGGAGTTAGAACAGGCTTGATTAATTGAGTGTGCTGAAGTGTGCTAATTACCACACTCCAGCAGCCTCTATGTCTCATGTATTCAGTGCCCCTGCACTTCAAAATCGTGGCTGGGGCGCTTTAACTAAAGCTCATCAAATGAGCTTTAGTTAAAATGCCCCTGCTGCTCTTTTGATGCATGGGATGCTAAATACATGAGACACTGTGGTTGCTTTAATTAGAGCAGCTTTGGGAGCTGCTGTAATTCAAGTGCTCTCCCCACTTCCAGAGCACATGTAAAGATGCCCTAAAATAGCAGTAGCACTACCTGATCCCCAGGCTAATGGCCTGACCAGTAGACCACACTATTTTTCCAGATACACTGACTAAATCATTTTACTGTGCATCAATAAGGGCAAGATGGGACCAGGCATTGCTGGTGTCATCCATTTGCACTGAATAAAAGTTTCTGGCTGGCTTGGATTACATTTGCAGGAGAGTGGCAATGGTATTAGGTGCTTCCTACAATGGATCCAATATTGATGTACAGAACAACAAATTGAACAGGCTGACTACTTCTCATGGGATTTTTTTTTAGTACTGTTGTATATTTAAATTTTATAAAGGAGTATCTGGGGCTAGTTGCATTCAGTAATTGCTAAAAATAAATACAAAAGAATATACAAATTGAGTAGTCTCACTGAAATAGTAATACAAGTAAAGATGTGCAGGATTAGACTGTGTAAAGGATTACATTCAGGTAATCAATCCATAAAATCAAGTGTGTGTGTGTGTGTGTGTGCGTGTGTGTGTGTGTGTGTGTAACCGGGCATTTTATGGCTGGGTAATATGGTGTCAATACTTTGTACAGTTCAGAGCTTCACAAAAAGAAGGCCCTTTATTCTTAATATATATTTTTTTTAATTCACAAACATCACCCTACCAACAGGGAAAATTCATTAAGATATGCATGAAAAGGAGAAATAATTAAAGAAAACATCCCAGAATCTATATTTTGAAAAGCAAATTACAATAACTCATTAGAGATGTATCGGAACACAGCAATAGCCCAAATAAATGTCAGGGTCTTAATGATTCTAAGCAAGAATCAAATTTCTAACCCTGATACAGCTCCAGTAAATCAATATGAGTAATCAAGAAAAATGCATGAAAGCTAGAGTCAAAATTACAAAACCCCCTAAACAATCCCTCCCCCACCATGTGTTTAATTCCTGTTTAAAAATAAAGATCCAATGTGCCAGTGCAGATCCTGGCAACTCCCAGACCTGGGTATTGAAGTCTCATTATAAGACTAGGGTTTATTCAAGACTTTAAGACCTGTCAAAAGCATTCTCAATCTTGCTGGGATTGGAAAAAATAGATATGTATTTTTACTAACCATAAAGGGGCAATAACAACAGGGAACAGAAATTTGAAATGCGTAATCACAAAGATAGACATGAATTTAAGTTGGTAAAAGTAGGAGTATGGGAATGAAATTAAAGCAAAGTTATTCCTTTATTTATTGCTGAACACTGGGAAAATATCCTAACAGTAAAATCTACTCATTTCCTTTGAATGGCTCAGCTAATTTCCTCTAATACACTGTCTAACAAAACTAATAGTGAGGCCCTAATTTCCCCAGTGTCATTAGATTACCCTGTTGCATGTGACGCTTTTCCTCTGGGCACATGAATGGCTATCCAGAAAAAAAGCCAGTTGCCCTCAGTGAGCAGGAAAAAATTGTGACCACATGACAGCCCTATGGATGAAGGTGAATCGGGCCCTATCATCGGAAGCTCTGCTCTAATTCCAGCACAAGATAATTTCTTATTAGGGTGTGTGTGTGAGATATCTATAATATATATAGATATATAGCAATATTTACTGCAAAACTGTGTTTCCCTGAGATGGCAAGGGAGTCCCTGGGGAGTCCTTGTCAACACTCTTACAAAGATTCTTCTAGATGTTGTGGTGAGTTGTAGAAGTGCCA
>NW_017729033.1:96165046-96166555 GCF_001723915.1 Gavialis gangeticus | reverse complement strand
GTGAGTATAAATACATTAAAGACCATGGGATACTGTAGTAATGGGGGCCCTGTATGTATATAAAAGAGGAGAGAGTGATTAAATGACTTTCCCAATGTCAGAGGAAAAGAGTATGTTAGAGCAAACAACTGAAGGTAAATATCCTGAGTCCTAGTCCATTGTCTCCTTACTAACTCTTTACTTCTTCAAGATATTACTGTTATGTAACTGGTAAGATGGCTAAGAATGATGGATGGGACAAAACATTTCATAGAAAAAAATAGGTTAGAAGTGCCATGCCAGCAGGAATTTCCCTTGCTCTTTAGAGCCAGAGGTTGTGGACTGGAATTCAGGGACTTCCCCACCAAAAAGGCCTACCCCAAAGGAAAAATTCTAGAGGAGCACCAAGTAGCAGATTGAACCCTAAGTCTCTCTTCTGCTTTTTAACTTGAATTTTCCACATAATATTCCAAAACCATTACTCTTCTTATTCTCTAAGTATCCCAAACTATGTTCTCTTTCAAATTATATTTGCATGCAAGTGTGCAGCCAAGGAGAACAATAGGAAGCCTCATGTAACTGCTTACTGCTGTGGCGGACTTACTGATCTACCCCGGCACATCCTGTACTCAGGAAATATTCACGTTGATTGGTGGAGGCCATCCACCAATCAGGTAAGGGCTGGGTGGAGCTGACCCACCCTGCCTGGAAGGAGGGTGGAGGTGAGGAACCTCCCAGACCTGAGTGAAGCCTGCATTTTGCAGGTCCAGCAAGACTTTGGGGGCAGAGCCTCCGAAGTGAATAAAAGGAGCAGTGTGCCCAGCACACAAGAGACGTGTCAGGGGATGAAGAAGGAAGAAGAGACTAAGAAGAGCTAGGGAAGAGCTGCCTAGGAGGCAAAGCAGCACCCAGAAGAGCCCCTCCTACCCTTGCTGGGAGCAAAACCTCAGCCCCATTGGTGCACGGAGTGGTGCATGGCACTCAGACCTTGGGGCTGCTCACAGCAGTCCAGGTCTGCATCCTCTGGTAGGCGGCCAGGGCACAGTGCATGCCAGGGTGACTGGTGTCTCTTGAGTCTGGCGGGGCACCAGATCACCAATGGGGGTGTTCCCCCTGCAGCTAATCGCCAATCCCAGAACCACCAGTGGCAAAACTGGAAGTGCACTTCCACAGGCACTTCTGGTTTTGCGGCTGGCACTTCTAGGGGGTGCACGGCCAATCTCAGGGCGTGCATGTGCACCCGCATGCACTGCTATGCATTGACAATGTCAACAGATAGGTGCATGGAGCCCAGACCCTGGGAGCTGCTCAAGGCAGCTCAGGTCTGCAACCCCGGCAGGCAGCTAGGAGTGCGGTGCAGAGATTGCTGCACAGAGGGTCAAAGAGCAGACCAGGACTCTGGGAGCTGCTTCAAGGTGGCTCAGGTCCCCCACCCCTGGTATTGAATAAGTGATTATTTATATGTAGATATATATATAACTTTATTTTATTAATTAATAAACCTGTATGTAGTTAAGCAGTTGAGTCCTG